>NW_027423013.1:490000-492500 GCF_048934315.1 Petromyzon marinus
TCATCTCTCCCGTCTCGGATATGAACCGTGGCTCTTTGTATACAGACCAGCCCAATCTAGCCGCTTCGTCTGCCAGAATGTTACTGATCTTGTTATGTCGCGCAATTCTTGCTTTCTGTACTGCAGGACATTGACCGAGAATGTGCGAAAGGGACTCGAGTCTGGCAGAGCATTTCCTGCAGGAACGTAAGGCCCCATCTCTGCCTCTGTTCAAGCTTTCTCTTGTTGGGTAAATATTTGCCCTTAGTTGTAGTGCTGCGATAAAAAAGCATTGTTTAAAGCCGCACCATGGCCTCAACCAAGCATTACTGATTCTATCATGCGCAAAGTTTACAATGCCCCTTCCTTGAACCGGCTTTTCGCACCATCTCTGAAATTCATGCTCCCTCCAATCGCAGGGTCTCGGATATACAGGTTCTTTTGACACCGAGTCCCTGAGAACGAATGTTGGGATTGCATCACTGTCACCCCCTGCTCGTACCCACAAATTACGGTATTCTTCCTCCATACCCTGCGAGGACACAATATTACGGGTGATAGCATCGGACGAGTTTGCTATACGTTGCAGCCTTCTAACTTGAACCGAAGGGATTGTTTTTTCCAGTTTCAAGATGGCAAGGCCTCCGTCTCGGGCTCTGGCATATAACAGTCCATCACAAGTTGAAGCGGGAAGGTGGAGCCATCCTTTTACCGCCTTTCTAATCTCTTGGTCCAACCCACGGAGAGTTGATTGCTTGCAGTCCGAGTGGTCTGCAGGATATAACAATCTGGGTAGGGCATAGGCATTGAGTAGTTCGACCTTCTGAGTTGGCTTCAGAGGCGCCTCATCGATTTTCGAGATCCATGTCTTTAGCTGACAATGTAGATCAGGCTGTATAGTGCCAGTCCAAGGGCCAATTTTCAGGCCAAGGTATTTCGTTGATTCATCAGGTTGGATCATATGGACATCTTTATTTTTGATAGTCCATGGGTCGCAGTTGTTCACCGTATATGAATCTTTGGTTGGGCTTATCATGAAGCCCTGGCACTTTCTGGCCTGAACCTCCAATCCCGATAGCCCACAAAATGATTCCAAGATCGCTAGATTGGCGGCCATACCAACCCAAGATTCGCTCACCAACACCAAATCATCAGCAAACGCAAGAGCTGTCACGTGGTCGGTATCAATGGAGTACCCAACTCCGTGTGACTCTAGGGTGCATATCAAAGGGTCCATGGCAAGATTGAAGAGCAGGGGTGACATGGGGTCACCCTGTTTGACACCAACACGTATGCTAATTTCTCGAGTCGACTCGCCATTGCTTTTGAACGAGGTCGTACACCGATCGTAGGCGTTCTGGATGATGCCCACCACGTGTTCATCTACTTTCTTGTGCCTTAACACCCATAAAATATGAGCATGCGAAACCGAGTCAAAAGCTTTCGCTATGTCGATGAACATGACAGCCAACGGCCTGTGCAATTTCTTAGCGTGTCTCATAAGGTCCTGTAGCACCTTAAGATTTTCAGAGCAGCCAGATGCCGCTATAAAACCACGCTGCCTTGGGTTTAAGGGACAAGCACGAGCAAGACGTGCAGTCATTATTCTGGAAAATAATCTCAGAATCATTGAACCAATCGTTATTGGTCTCCAGTTCCCCAATTCTTTCAGCTTTTCATCGTCCATAACCTTAGGAATAAGAATCGTCCTATTCTTTTTCAACTCTTTGGGAATAATTCCTGTAATCATCCATGCATTAAATAGGGCTGTCAGTGTCCGACCCTCGGGGTCGGCAGCACAGATTGCAGCCCTTGTTAGGCCATCTGGCCCAGCTGCTGACGTTGGTTTAATGGCCCGTATGGCAGTCTGAACTTCCTCCACCGAAATTAGGGGCTCAAAGTATTCGTTATTTGCAACACCTGATGACTTAAATTGGCCCAGGCCATTGAATGGCAACACCTTCTCCCATTTTTCGCAGTAAAAACGATATACATCTGCGTTCGGGATTCGGCATTCATGACGTTCAGTGCCATCCAGGACTAAGGACGCAAGAAGAGAGCGGTTCTTAAAGAAGAGCTTCTGGTGCTTCATGAAGCTTCCTCGTTTTTCCGCTCTCTTCTTCATCCAAGATCGTGTGGGTAATATCCTGGGTTTAATAATGTCGTTCTCAGGTTTTGAACGTTTGCCTTTGTTTTTCACCAATCTCATCGGACAAAGCATCAATGCTGTGGCAGTTTCTACGAGGGCATCATGTTGGCCCTCGCCGTTAAGCCAAGCCTTTATTGCCTCCATTGCAGGCTTTTCCAGGGTCCCAGAATTCTCATTCGTAAGCCGCTCAGCTGCTTGAGCGAGTATGGATGAAGTCCCCGTTGTTACATTTGGTGGGGGAGACAATGTCTCAAGAGGCCTAGAAGAAAAATGTAAGCTGTCTGACATGGGGGCCCCTGTCTTTTTACTTAGGTCCCGTCTCTTGTCAGAGACTTGCTTGTTGGTCTTAGTCCCAAGCGCTTCAGCAATGAT
>NW_027423013.1:500000-502500 GCF_048934315.1 Petromyzon marinus
CTAGAAATTGGCGGCGATGTCTCTCTTGTGGCTCACGGGGCTGTTAGGGTGGCACAGAAATCCCTCGGAATGGGAAAACGGGTCATTTTCGTGTCGCCACATTGCATGCGAACCGCATGAAACTTCCAGAGGCATTTGCAGCAGAAATGCATGTGCAGTCAAAAAATTGAATATTTTTCACGGATAGACCCCGTGAAACGCTAGAAATTGGCGGGGATGTGTCTCTTGTGGCTCACGGGGCTGTTAGGGTGGCACAGAAATCCCTCGGAATGGGAAAAAACGGGTCATTTTCGTGTCGCCACATTGCATGCGAACCGCATGAAACTTCCAGAGGCATTTGCAGCAGGAATGCATGTGCACTCAAAAAATGTGATATTTTTCACGGAGAGACCCCGTGAAACGCTAGAAGTGGGCGGGGATGTCTCTCTTGTGGCTCACGGGGCTGTTAGGGTGGCACAGAAATCCCTCGGAATGGGAAAACGGGTCATTTTCGTGTCGCCACATTGCATACGAACCGCATGAAACTTCCAGAGGCATTTGCAGCAGGAATGCATGTGCACTCAAAAAAGTGAATATTTCTCACGGATAGACCCCGTGATACGCTAGAAATTGGCGGGGATGTCTCTCTTGTGGCTCACGGGGCTGTTAGGGTGGCACAGAAATCCCTCGGAATGGGAAAACGGGTCATTTTCGTGTCGCCACATTGCATGCGAACCGCATGCAACTTCCAGAGGCATTTGCAGCAGAAATGCATGTGCAGTCAAAAAAAAATTGATATTTTTCACGGATAGACCCCGTGAAACGCTAGAAATTGGCGGGGATGTGTCTCTTGTGGCTCACGGGGCTGTTCGGGTCGCACAGAAATCCCTGGGAATGGGAAAACGGGTCATTTTCGTGTTGCCACATTGCGTACGAACCGCATGAAACTTCCAGAGGCATTTGCAGCAGGAATGCATGTGCACTCAAAAACTTCTATATGTTTCACGGATAGACCCCGTGAAACGCTAGAAATTGGCGGGGATGTGTCTCTTGTGGCTCACGGGGCTGTTAGGGTGGCACAGAACTCCCTCGGAATGGGAAAAGGGGTCATTTTCGTGTTGCCACATTGCATAGGAACGCCATGAAACTTCCAGAGGCATTTGCAGCAGAAAGGCACGTGCACTCAAAAATTTTAATATTTTTCACGCATAGACCCCGTCAAACGCTAGAAGTTGGCGGGGATGTCTCTCTTGTGGCTCACGGGGCTGTTAGGGTCGCACAGAAATGCCTCGGAATGGGAAAACGGGTCATTTTTGTGTGGCCACATTGCATAGGAACGGCATGAAACTTCCAGAGGCATTTGCAGCAGGAATGCATGTGCACTCAAAAACGTCTATATTTTTCACGGATAGACCCCGTGAAACGCTATAAATTGGCGGGGATGTCTCTCTTGTGGCTCACGGGCGCTGTTAGTTAGGGTCGCACAGAAATCCCTCGGAATGGGAAAAGGGGTCATTTTCGTGTTGCCACATTGCGTACGAACGGCATGAAACTTCCAGAGGCATCTGCAGCAGAAATGCATGTGCACTCAAAAACGTCTATATTTTTCATGGATAGACCCCGTGAAACGCTAGAAATTGGCAGGGATGTGTCTCTTGTGGCTCACGGGGCTGTTAGGGTCGCACAGAAATCCCTCGGAATGGGAAAACGGGTCATTTTCGTGTTGCCACAATTGGCATACGAACGGCATGAAACTTCCAGAGGCATTTGCAGCAGAAATGCATGTGCACTCAAAAACGTGAATATTTTTTCACGGATAGACCCCGTCAAACGCTCGAATTTGGCGGGGATGTTTCTCTTGTGGGTCACGGGGCTGTTCGGCTCGCACAGAACTCCCTTGGTCCACCTGATTCGTGCATACAGGCAGCAACTAAAACTCTGTAAACCTGCTGTGAGGACATCTAAACAGTGGACCAGTGAGGCTGTGGAAGATTTGCGGGCGTGCTTAGACTGTACTGACTGGGATATGTTCACGACTGCTACCAATAGTCTGGATGAACTCACAGAGGCTGTGTACATCAGCTTCTGTGAGGACTGCTGTATCCCAACACGTACCAGGGTGAACTTTAACAACAACAAGCCCTGGTTCTCAGCAAAGCTCAAAAGGTTGAGGTTGGAGAAGGAGGAAGCGTTTAGGAGTGGGGATAGAGACAGATTCAAGGAGTCGAAGAACAGGTTTAGCAAAGCGGTGAGAGAGGCTAAACGACTGTACTCAGAGACACTAAAACACCAGTTCTCTACTAACGACGCTGCTTCTGTCTGCCAAAGGGCTCAGGCACATCACCAACTACAAACCCAGAGCGCCCCACACCACTAACGACTCCCGCCTAGCCAACGACCTGAACGAGTTCTACCGTAGATTTGAAAGACAATTGGACTGTCCTGAACCACCCCTTCCCACCCAAGAGGCCCCATCCCCCACCCATACTACAGAAACGACTCTCTCCTTTCAGGAGGGAGA
>NW_027423013.1:512500-515000 GCF_048934315.1 Petromyzon marinus
GAAAACGGGTCATTTTCGTGTCGCCACATTGCATACGAACCGCATGAAACTTCCAGAGGCATTTGCAGCAGGAATGCATGTGCACTCAAAAAAGTGAATATTTCTCACGGATAGACCCCGTGATACGCTAGAAATTGGCGGGGATGTCTCTCTTGTGGCTCACGGGGCTGTTAGGGTAGCACAGAAATCCCTCGGAATGGGAAAACGGGTCATTTTCGTGTCGCCACATTGCATGCGAACCGCATGCAACTTCCAGAGGCATTTGCAGCAGAAATGCATGTGCAGTCAAAAAAAAATTGATATTTTTCACGGATAGACCCCGTGAAACGCTAGAAATTGGCGGGGATGTGTCTCTTGTGGCTCACGGGGCTGTTCGGGTCGCACAGAAATCCCTGGGAATGGGAAAACGGGTCATTTTCGTGTTGCCACATTGCGTACGAACCGCATGAAACTTCCAGAGGCATTTGCAGCAGGAATGCATGTGCACTCAAAAACTTCTATATGTTTCACGGATAGACCCCGTGAAACGCTAGAAATTGGCGGGGATGTGTCTCTTGTGGCTCACGGGGCTGTTAGGGTGGCACAGAACTCCCTCGGAATGGGAAAAGGGGTCATTTTCGTGTTGCCACATTGCATAGGAACGCCATGAAACTTCCAGAGGCATTTGCAGCAGAAAGGCACGTGCACTCAAAAATTTTAATATTTTTCACGCATAGACCCCGTCAAACGCTAGAAGTTGGCGGGGATGTCTCTCTTGTGGCTCACGGGGCTGTTAGGGTCGCACAGAAATGCCTCGGAATGGGAAAACGGGTCATTTTTGTGTGGCCACATTGCATAGGAACGGCATGAAACTTCCAGAGGCATTTGCAGCAGGAATGCATGTGCACTCAAAAACGTCTATATTTTTCACGGATAGACCCCGTGAAACGCTATAAATTGGCGGGGATGTCTCTCTTGTGGCTCACGGGCGCTGTTAGTTAGGGTCGCACAGAAATCCCTCGGAATGGGAAAAGGGGTCATTTTCGTGTTGCCACATTGCGTACGAACGGCATGAAACTTCCAGAGGCATCTGCAGCAGAAATGCATGTGCACTCAAAAACGTCTATATTTTTCACGGATAGACCCCGTGAAACGCTAGAAATTGGCGGGGATGTGTCTCTTGTGGCTCACGGGGCTGTTAGGGTCGCACAGAAATCCCTCGGAATGGGAAAACGGGTCATTTTCGTGTTGCCACAATTGGCATACGAACGGCATGAAACTTCCAGAGGCATTTGCAGCAGAAATGCATGTGCACTCAAAAACGTGAATATTTTTTCACGGATAGACCCCGTCAAACGCTCGAATTTGGCGGGGATGTTTCTCTTGTGGGTCACGGGGCTGTTCGGCTCGCACAGAACTCCCTTGGTCCACCTGATTCGTGCATACAGGCAGCAACTAAAACTCTGTAAACCTGCTGTGAGGACATCTAAACAGTGGACCAGTGAGGCTGTGGAAGATTTGCGGGCGTGCTTAGACTGTACTGACTGGGATATGTTCACGACTGCTACCAATAGTCTGGATGAACTCACAGAGGCTGTGTACATCAGCTTCTGTGAGGACTGCTGTATCCCAACACGTACCAGGGTGAACTTTAACAACAACAAGCCCTGGTTCTCAGCAAAGCTCAAAAGGTTGAGGTTGGAGAAGGAGGAAGCGTTTAGGAGTGGGGATAGAGACAGATTCAAGGAGTCGAAGAACAGGTTTAGCAAAGCGGTGAGAGAGGCTAAACGACTGTACTCAGAGACACTAAAACACCAGTTCTCTACTAACGACGCTGCTTCTGTCTGCCAAAGGGCTCAGGCACATCACCAACTACAAACCCAGAGCGCCCCACACCACTAACGACTCCCGCCTAGCCAACGACCTGAACGAGTTCTACCGTAGATTTGAAAGACAATTGGACTGTCCTGAACCACCCCTTCCCACCCAAGAGGCCCCATCCCCCACCCATACTACAGAAACGACTCTCTCCTTTCAGGAGGGAGAAGTTAATGGGCTTTTCAAGAGGCAGAATCCACGCAAAGCAGCCGGGCCGGACTCTGTCTCTCCAGCCACCCTCAGGCACTGCGCTGGCCAGCTGTCTCCGGTGTTCACCAACATCTTTAACACCTCCCTGGAGACATGCCATGTACCAGCCTGTCTCAAGTCCTCCACCATCATCGCTGTGCCCAAAAAGCTAAGGCCAACAGGACTAAATGATTACAGACCGGTCGCCCTTACATCTGTGGTAATGAAGTCTTTTGAGCGCCTGCTCCTGGCACACCTCAAAGCCATCACAGACCCTCTCCTGGACCCCCTTCAGTTTGCCTACAGAGCCAACAGGTCTGTGGACGACGCAGTTAACATGGCCCTCCACTTCACCCTACAGCATGTGGACGCCCCAGCATCCTACGCCAGGATCCTGTTTGTGGACTTCAGCTCTGCCTTCAACACCATCATCCCTGCCCTGCTTCAGGACAAG
>NW_027423013.1:525000-527500 GCF_048934315.1 Petromyzon marinus
CAGAAATCCCTCGGAATGGGAAAACGGGTCATTTTCGTGTCGCCACATTGCATGCGAACCGCATGAAACTTCCAGAGGCATTTGCAGCAGAAATGCATGTGCAGTCAAAAAATTGAATATTTTTCACGGATAGACCCCGTGAAACGCTAGAAATTGGCGGGGATGTGTCTCTTGTGGCTCACGGGGCTGTTAGGGTGGCACAGAAATCCCTCGGAATGGGAAAAAACGGGTCATTTTCGTGTCGCCACATTGCATGCGAACCGCATGAAACTTCCAGAGGCATTTGCAGCAGGAATGCATGTGCACTCAAAAAATGTGATATTTTTCACGGAGAGACCCCGTGAAACGCTAGAAGTGGGCGGGGATGTCTCTCTTGTGGCTCACGGGGCTGTTAGGGTGGCACAGAAATCCCTCGGAATGGGAAAACGGGTCATTTTCGTGTCGCCACATTGCATACGAACCGCATGAAACTTCCAGAGGCATTTGCAGCAGGAATGCATGTGCACTCAAAAAAGTGAATATTTCTCACGGATAGACCCCGTGATACGCTAGAAATTGGCGGGGATGTCTCTCTTGTGGCTCACGGGGCTGTTAGGGTGGCACAGAAATCCCTCGGAATGGGAAAACGGGTCATTTTCGTGTCGCCACATTGCATGCGAACCGCATGCAACTTCCAGAGGCATTTGCAGCAGAAATGCATGTGCAGTCAAAAAAAAATTGATATTTTTCACGGATAGACCCCGTGAAACGCTAGAAATTGGCGGGGATGTGTCTCTTGTGGCTCACGGGGCTGTTCGGGTCGCACAGAAATCCCTGGGAATGGGAAAACGGGTCATTTTCGTGTTGCCACATTGCGTACGAACCGCATGAAACTTCCAGAGGCATTTGCAGCAGGAATGCATGTGCACTCAAAAACTTCTATATGTTTCACGGATAGACCCCGTGAAACGCTAGAAATTGGCGGGGATGTGTCTCTTGTGGCTCACGGGGCTGTTAGGGTGGCACAGAACTCCCTCGGAATGGGAAAAGGGGTCATTTTCGTGTTGCCACATTGCATAGGAACGCCATGAAACTTCCAGAGGCATTTGCAGCAGAAAGGCACGTGCACTCAAAAATTTTAATATTTTTCACGCATAGACCCCGTCAAACGCTAGAAGTTGGCGGGGATGTCTCTCTTGTGGCTCACGGGGCTGTTAGGGTCGCACAGAAATGCCTCGGAATGGGAAAACGGGTCATTTTTGTGTGGCCACATTGCATAGGAACGGCATGAAACTTCCAGAGGCATTTGCAGCAGGAATGCATGTGCACTCAAAAACGTCTATATTTTTCACGGATAGACCCCGTGAAACGCTATAAATTGGCGGGGATGTCTCTCTTGTGGCTCACGGGCGCTGTTAGTTAGGGTCGCACAGAAATCCAGCGGAATGGGAAAAGGGGTCATTTTCGTGTTGCCACATTGCGTACGAACGGCATGAAACTTCCAGAGGCATCTGCAGCAGAAATGCATGTGCACTCAAAAACGTCTATATTTTTCACGGATAGACCCCGTGAAACGCTAGAAATTGGCGGGGATGTGTCTCTTGTGGCTCACGGGGCTGTTAGGGTCGCACAGAAATCCCTCGGAATGGGAAAACGGGTCATTTTCGTGTTGCCACAATTGGCATACGAACGGCATGAAACTTCCAGAGGCATTTGCAGCAGAAATGCATGTGCACTCAAAAACGTGAATATTTTTTCACGGATAGACCCCGTCAAACGCTCGAATTTGGCGGGGATGTTTCTCTTGTGGGTCACGGGGCTGTTCGGCTCGCACAGAACTCCCTTGGTCCACCTGATTCGTGCATACAGGCAGCAACTAAAACTCTGTAAACCTGCTGTGAGGACATCTAAACAGTGGACCAGTGAGGCTGTGGAAGATTTGCGGGCGTGCTTAGACTGTACTGACTGGGATATGTTCACGACTGCTACCAATAGTCTGGATGAACTCACAGAGGCTGTGTACATCAGCTTCTGTGAGGACTGCTGTATCCCAACACGTACCAGGGTGAACTTTAACAACAACAAGCCCTGGTTCTCAGCAAAGCTCAAAAGGTTGAGGTTGGAGAAGGAGGAAGCGTTTAGGAGTGGGGATAGAGACAGATTCAAGGAGTCGAAGAACAGGTTTAGCAAAGCGGTGAGAGAGGCTAAACGACTGTACTCAGAGACACTAAAACACCAGTTCTCTACTAACGACGCTGCTTCTGTCTGCCAAAGGGCTCAGGCACATCACCAACTACAAACCCAGAGCGCCCCACACCACTAACGACTCCCGCCTAGCCAACGACCTGAACGAGTTCTACCGTAGATTTGAAAGACAATTGGACTGTCCTGAACCACCCCTTCCCACCCAAGAGGCCCCATCCCCCACCCATACTACAGAAACGACTCTCTCCTTTCAGGAGGGAGAAGTTAATGGGCTTTTCAAGAGGCAGAATCCACGCAAAGCAGCCGGGCCGGACTC
>NW_027423013.1:537500-540000 GCF_048934315.1 Petromyzon marinus
CCAGAGGCATTTGCAGCAGGAATGCATGTGCACTCAAAAAAGTGAATATTTCTCACGGATAGACCCCGTGATACGCTAGAAATTGGCGGGGATGTCTCTCTTGTGGCTCACGGGGCTGTTAGGGTGGCACAGAAATCCCTCGGAATGGGAAAACGGGTCATTTTCGTGTCGCCACATTGCATGCGAACCGCATGCAACTTCCAGAGGCATTTGCAGCAGAAATGCATGTGCAGTCAAAAAAAAATTGATATTTTTCACGGATAGACCCCGTGAAACGCTAGAAATTGGCGGGGATGTGTCTCTTGTGGCTCACGGGGCTGTTCGGGTCGCACAGAAATCCCTGGGAATGGGAAAACGGGTCATTTTCGTGTTGCCACATTGCGTACGAACCGCATGAAACTTCCAGAGGCATTTGCAGCAGGAATGCATGTGCACTCAAAAACTTCTATATGTTTCACGGATAGACCCCGTGAAACGCTAGAAATTGGCGGGGATGTGTCTCTTGTGGCTCACGGGGCTGTTAGGGTGGCACAGAACTCCCTCGGAATGGGAAAAGGGGTCATTTTCGTGTTGCCACATTGCATAGGAACGCCATGAAACTTCCAGAGGCATTTGCAGCAGAAAGGCACGTGCACTCAAAAATTTTAATATTTTTCACGCATAGACCCCGTCAAACGCTAGAAGTTGGCGGGGATGTCTCTCTTGTGGCTCACGGGGCTGTTAGGGTCGCACAGAAATGCCTCGGAATGGGAAAACGGGTCATTTTTGTGTGGCCACATTGCATAGGAACGGCATGAAACTTCCAGAGGCATTTGCAGCAGGAATGCATGTGCACTCAAAAACGTCTATATTTTTCACGGATAGACCCCGTGAAACGCTATAAATTGGCGGGGATGTCTCTCTTGTGGCTCACGGGCGCTGTTAGTTAGGGTCGCACAGAAATCCCTCGGAATGGGAAAAGGGGTCATTTTCGTGTTGCCACATTGCGTACGAACGGCATGAAACTTCCAGAGGCATCTGCAGCAGAAATGCATGTGCACTCAAAAACGTCTATATTTTTCACGGATAGACCCCGTGAAACGCTAGAAATTGGCGGGGATGTGTCTCTTGTGGCTCACGGGGCTGTTAGGGTCGCACAGAAATCCCTCGGAATGGGAAAACGGGTCATTTTCGTGTTGCCACAATTGGCATACGAACGGCATGAAACTTCCAGAGGCATTTGCAGCAGAAATGCATGTGCACTCAAAAACGTGAATATTTTTTCACGGATAGACCCCGTCAAACGCTCGAATTTGGCGGGGATGTTTCTCTTGTGGGTCACGGGGCTGTTCGGCTCGCACAGAACTCCCTTGGTCCACCTGATTCGTGCATACAGGCAGCAACTAAAACTCTGTAAACCTGCTGTGAGGACATCTAAACAGTGGACCAGTGAGGCTGTGGAAGATTTGCGGGCGTGCTTAGACTGTACTGACTGGGATATGTTCACGACTGCTACCAATAGTCTGGATGAACTCACAGAGGCTGTGTACATCAGCTTCTGTGAGGACTGCTGTATCCCAACACGTACCAGGGTGAACTTTAACAACAACAAGCCCTGGTTCTCAGCAAAGCTCAAAAGGTTGAGGTTGGAGAAGGAGGAAGCGTTTAGGAGTGGGGATAGAGACAGATTCAAGGAGTCGAAGAACAGGTTTAGCAAAGCGGTGAGAGAGGCTAAACGACTGTACTCAGAGACACTAAAACACCAGTTCTCTACTAACGACGCTGCTTCTGTCTGCCAAAGGGCTCAGGCACATCACCAACTACAAACCCAGAGCGCCCCACACCACTAACGACTCCCGCCTAGCCAACGACCTGAACGAGTTCTACCGTAGATTTGAAAGACAATTGGACTGTCCTGAACCACCCCTTCCCACCCAAGAGGCCCCATCCCCCACCCATACTACAGAAACGACTCTCTCCTTTCAGGAGGGAGAAGTTAATGGGCTTTTCAAGAGGCAGAATCCACGCAAAGCAGCCGGGCCGGACTCTGTCTCTCCAGCCACCCTCAGGCACTGCGCTGGCCAGCTGTCTCCGGTGTTCACCAACATCTTTAACACCTCCCTGGAGACATGCCATGTACCAGCCTGTCTCAAGTCCTCCACCATCATCGCTGTGCCCAAAAAGCTAAGGCCAACAGGACTAAATGATTACAGACCGGTCGCCCTTACATCTGTGGTAATGAAGTCTTTTGAGCGCCTGCTCCTGGCACACCTCAAAGCCATCACAGACCCTCTCCTGGACCCCCTTCAGTTTGCCTACAGAGCCAACAGGTCTGTGGACGACGCAGTTAACATGGCCCTCCACTTCACCCTACAGCATGTGGACGCCCCAGCATCCTACGCCAGGATCCTGTTTGTGGACTTCAGCTCTGCCTTCAACACCATCATCCCTGCCCTGCTTCAGGACAAGCTCTTCCAGCTGAACGTGCCCTACTCCACCTGCAGGTGGATCACAGACTTCC
>NW_027423013.1:550000-552500 GCF_048934315.1 Petromyzon marinus
AACGCTAGAAATTGGCGGGGATGTGTCTCTTGTGGCTCACGGGGCTGTTAGGGTGGCACAGAACTCCCTCGGAATGGGAAAAGGGGTCATTTTCGTGTTGCCACATTGCATAGGAACGCCATGAAACTTCCAGAGGCATTTGCAGCAGAAAGGCACGTGCACTCAAAAATTTTAATATTTTTCACGCATAGACCCCGTCAAACGCTAGAAGTTGGCGGGGATGTCTCTCTTGTGGCTCACGGGGCTGTTAGGGTCGCACAGAAATGCCTCGGAATGGGAAAACGGGTCATTTTTGTGTGGCCACATTGCATAGGAACGGCATGAAACTTCCAGAGGCATTTGCAGCAGGAATGCATGTGCACTCAAAAACGTCTATATTTTTCACGGATAGACCCCGTGAAACGCTATAAATTGGCGGGGATGTCTCTCTTGTGGCTCACGGGCGCTGTTAGTTAGGGTCGCACAGAAATCCCTCGGAATGGGAAAAGTGGTCATTTTCGTGTTGCCACATTGCGTACGAACGGCATGAAACTTCCAGAGGCATCTGCAGCAGAAATGCATGTGCACTCAAAAACGTCTATATTTTTCACGGATACACCCCGTGAAACGCTAGAAATTGGCGGGGATGTGTCTCTTGTGGCTCACGGGGCTGTTAGGGTCGCACAGAAATCCCTCGGAATGGGAAAACGGGTCATTTTCGTGTTGCCACAATTGGCATACGAACGGCATGAAACTTCCAGAGGCATTTGCAGCAGAAATGCATGTGCACTCAAAAACGTGAATATTTTTTCACGGATAGACCCCGTCAAACGCTCGAATTTGGCGGGGATGTTTCTCTTGTGGGTCACGGGGCTGTTCGGCTCGCACAGAACTCCCTTGGTCCACCTGATTCGTGCATACAGGCAGCAACTAAAACTCTGTAAACCTGCTGTGAGGACATCTAAACAGTGGACCAGTGAGGCTGTGGAAGATTTGCGGGCGTGCTTAGACTGTACTGACTGGGATATGTTCACGACTGCTACCAATAGTCTGGATGAACTCACAGAGGCTGTGTACATCAGCTTCTGTGAGGACTGCTGTATCCCAACACGTACCAGGGTGAACTTTAACAACAACAAGCCCTGGTTCTCAGCAAAGCTCAAAAGGTTGAGGTTGGAGAAGGAGGAAGCGTTTAGGAGTGGGGATAGAGACAGATTCAAGGAGTCGAAGAACAGGTTTAGCAAAGCGGTGAGAGAGGCTAAACGACTGTACTCAGAGACACTAAAACACCAGTTCTCTACTAACGACGCTGCTTCTGTCTGCCAAAGGGCTCAGGCACATCACCAACTACAAACCCAGAGCGCCCCACACCACTAACGACTCCCGCCTAGCCAACGACCTGAACGAGTTCTACCGTAGATTTGAAAGACAATTGGACTGTCCTGAACCACCCCTTCCCACCCAAGAGGCCCCATCCCCCACCCATACTACAGAAACGACTCTCTCCTTTCAGGAGGGAGAAGTTAATGGGCTTTTCAAGAGGCAGAATCCACGCAAAGCAGCCGGGCCGGACTCTGTCTCTCCAGCCACCCTCAGGCACTGCGCTGGCCAGCTGTCTCCGGTGTTCACCAACATCTTTAACACCTCCCTGGAGACATGCCATGTACCAGCCTGTCTCAAGTCCTCCACCATCATCGCTGTGCCCAAAAAGCTAAGGCCAACAGGACTAAATGATTACAGACCGGTCGCCCTTACATCTGTGGTAATGAAGTCTTTTGAGCGCCTGCTCCTGGCACACCTCAAAGCCATCACAGACCCTCTCCTGGACCCCCTTCAGTTTGCCTACAGAGCCAACAGGTCTGTGGACGACGCAGTTAACATGGCCCTCCACTTCACCCTACAGCATGTGGACGCCCCAGCATCCTACGCCAGGATCCTGTTTGTGGACTTCAGCTCTGCCTTCAACACCATCATCCCTGCCCTGCTTCAGGACAAGCTCTTCCAGCTGAACGTGCCCTACTCCACCTGCAGGTGGATCACAGACTTCCTCTCTGACAGGAAGCAGTGCGTTAAGCCGGGAACAGAAGTCTCTGACTCCAGGTCCATCAGCACGGGAACTCCTCAGGGCTGCGTCCTTTGCCCACTGCTCTTCTCCCTGTATACCAACAGCTGCGCCTCCAATCATCTGTCCGTCAAACTCTTGAAGTTTGTCGGACGACACCACCCTCATTGGGCTGATCTCTGGTGGGGATGAGTCTGACTATAGGTGGGAAGCTGACAACCTGGTGACCTGGTGTAGCCAGAACAACTTAGAGCTAAATGCTCTAAGGACAGTTGAGATGGTTGTGGACTTCAGGAAGAATACAGCCCCACTCACCGCCATCACCCTGTTAGACTCTGCAGTCAAAATTGTGGAGTCCTTCCGCTTCCTGGGCACTATTCTCTGCCGGGACCTCAAGTGGGAACTGAACATCAGCTCCCTCGCCAAGAGAGCTCAACAGAGGATGTACTTTCGACGGCA
>NW_027423013.1:572500-575000 GCF_048934315.1 Petromyzon marinus
GTGGCACAGAAATCCCTCGGAATGGGAAAACGGGTCATTTTCGTGTTGCCACATTGCATGCGAACGGCATGAAACTTCCAGAGGCATTTGCAGCAGGAATGCATGTGCAGTCAAAAAAGTGAATATTTTTCACGGATAGACCCCGTGAAACGCTAGAAATTGGCGGCGATGTCTCTCTTGTGGCTCACGGGGCTGTTAGGGTGGCACAGAAATCCCTCGGAATGGGAAAACGGGTCATTTTCGTGTCGCCACATTGCATGCGAACCGCATGAAACTTCCAGAGGCATTTGCAGCAGAAATGCATGTGCAGTCAAAAAATTGAATATTTTTCACGGATAGACCCCGTGAAACGCTAGAAATTGGCGGGGATGTGTCTCTTGTGGCTCACGGGGCTGTTAGGGTGGCACAGAAATCCCTCGGAATGGGAAAAAACGGGTCATTTTCGTGTCGCCACATTGCATGCGAACCGCATGAAACTTCCAGAGGCATTTGCAGCAGGAATGCATGTGCACTCAAAAAATGTGATATTTTTCACGGAGAGACCCCGTGAAACGCTAGAAGTGGGCGGGGATGTCTCTCTTGTGGCTCACGGGGCTGTTAGGGTGGCACAGAAATCCCTCGGAATGGGAAAACGGGTCATTTTCGTGTCGCCACATTGCATACGAACCGCATGAAACTTCCAGAGGCATTTGCAGCAGGAATGCATGTGCACTCAAAAAAGTGAATATTTCTCACGGATAGACCCCGTGATACGCTAGAAATTGGCGGGGATGTCTCTCTTGTGGCTCACGGGGCTGTTAGGGTGGCACAGAAATCCCTCGGAATGGGAAAACGGGTCATTTTCGTGTCGCCACATTGCATGCGAACCGCATGCAACTTCCAGAGGCATTTGCAGCAGAAATGCATGTGCAGTCAAAAAAAAATTGATATTTTTCACGGATAGACCCCGTGAAACGCTAGAAATTGGCGGGGATGTGTCTCTTGTGGCTCACGGGGCTGTTCGGGTCGCACAGAAATCCCTGGGAATGGGAAAACGGGTCATTTTCGTGTTGCCACATTGCGTACGAACCGCATGAAACTTCCAGAGGCATTTGCAGCAGGAATGCATGTGCACTCAAAAACTTCTATATGTTTCACGGATAGACCCCGTGAAACGCTAGAAATTGGCGGGGATGTGTCTCTTGTGGCTCACGGGGCTGTTAGGGTGGCACAGAACTCCCTCGGAATGGGAAAAGGGGTCATTTTCGTGTTGCCACATTGCATAGGAACGCCATGAAACTTCCAGAGGCATTTGCAGCAGAAAGGCACGTGCACTCAAAAATTTTAATATTTTTCACGCATAGACCCCGTCAAACGCTAGAAGTTGGCGGGGATGTCTCTCTTGTGGCTCACGGGGCTGTTAGGGTCGCACAGAAATGCCTCGGAATGGGAAAACGGGTCATTTTTGTGTGGCCACATTGCATAGGAACGGCATGAAACTTCCAGAGGCATTTGCAGCAGGAATGCATGTGCACTCAAAAACGTCTATATTTTTCACGGATAGACACCGTGAAACGCTATAAATTGGCGGGGATGTCTCTCTTGTGGCTCACGGGCGCTGTTAGTTAGGGTCGCACAGAAATCCCTCGGAATGGGAAAAGGGGTCATTTTCGTGTTGCCACATTGCGTACGAACGGCATGAAACTTCCAGAGGCATCTGCAGCAGAAATGCATGTGCACTCAAAAACGTCTATATTTTTCACGGATAGACCCCGTGAAACGCTAGAAATTGGCGGGGATGTGTCTCTTGTGGCTCACGGGGCTGTTAGGGTCGCACAGAAATCCCTCGGAATGGGAAAACGGGTCATTTTCGTGTTGCCACAATTGGCATACGAACGGCATGAAACTTCCAGAGGCATTTGCAGCAGAAATGCATGTGCACTCAAAAACGTGAATATTTTTTCACGGATAGACCCCGTCAAACGCTCGAATTTGGCGGGGATGTTTCTCTTGTGGGTCACGGGGCTGTTCGGCTCGCACAGAACTCCCTTGGTCCACCTGATTCGTGCATACAGGCAGCAACTAAAACTCTGTAAACCTGCTGTGAGGACATCTAAACAGTGGACCAGTGAGGCTGTGGAAGATTTGCGGGCGTGCTTAGACTGTACTGACTGGGATATGTTCACGACTGCTACCAATAGTCTGGATGAACTCACAGAGGCTGTGTACATCAGCTTCTGTGAGGACTGCTGTATCCCAACACGTACCAGGGTGAACTTTAACAACAACAAGCCCTGGTTCTCAGCAAAGCTCAAAAGGTTGAGGTTGGAGAAGGAGGAAGCGTTTAGGAGTGGGGATAGAGACAGATTCAAGGAGTCGAAGAACAGGTTTAGCAAAGCGGTGAGAGAGGCTAAACGACTGTACTCAGAGACACTAAAACACCAGTTCTCTACTAACGACGCTGCTTCTGTCTGCCAAAGGGCTCAGGCACATCACCAACTACAAACCCAGAGCGCCCCAC
>NW_027423013.1:585000-587500 GCF_048934315.1 Petromyzon marinus
AAACTTCCAGAGGCATTTGCAGCAGGAATGCATGTGCACTCAAAAAATGTGATATTTTTCACGGAGAGACCCCGTGAAACGCTAGAAGTGGGCGGGGATGTCTCTCTTGTGGCTCACGGGGCTGTTAGGGTGGCACAGAAATCCCTCGGAATGGGAAAACGGGTCATTTTCGTGTCGCCACATTGCATACGAACCGCATGAAACTTCCAGAGGCATTTGCAGCAGGAATGCATGTGCACTCAAAAAAGTGAATATTTCTCACGGATAGACCCCGTGATACGCTAGAAATTGGCGGGGATGTCTCTCTTGTGGCTCACGGGGCTGTTAGGGTGGCACAGAAATCCCTCGGAATGGGAAAACGGGTCATTTTCGTGTCGCCACATTGCATGCGAACCGCATGCAACTTCCAGAGGCATTTGCAGCAGAAATGCATGTGCAGTCAAAAAAAAATTGATATTTTTCACGGATAGACCCCGTGAAACGCTAGAAATTGGCGGGGATGTGTCTCTTGTGGCTCACGGGGCTGTTCGGGTCGCACAGAAATCCCTGGGAATGGGAAAACGGGTCATTTTCGTGTTGCCACATTGCGTACGAACCGCATGAAACTTCCAGAGGCATTTGCAGCAGGAATGCATGTGCACTCAAAAACTTCTATATGTTTCACGGATAGACCCCGTGAAACGCTAGAAATTGGCGGGGATGTGTCTCTTGTGGCTCACGGGGCTGTTAGGGTGGCACAGAACTCCCTCGGAATGGGAAAAGGGGTCATTTTCGTGTTGCCACATTGCATAGGAACGCCATGAAACTTCCAGAGGCATTTGCAGCAGAAAGGCACGTGCACTCAAAAATTTTAATATTTTTCACGCATAGACCCCGTCAAACGCTAGAAGTTGGCGGGGATGTCTCTCTTGTGGCTCACGGGGCTGTTAGGGTCGCACAGAAATGCCTCGGAATGGGAAAACGGGTCATTTTTGTGTGGCCACATTGCATAGGAACGGCATGAAACTTCCAGAGGCATTTGCAGCAGGAATGCATGTGCACTCAAAAACGTCTATATTTTTCACGGATAGACCCCGTGAAACGCTATAAATTGGCGGGGATGTCTCTCTTGTGGCTCACGGGCGCTGTTAGTTAGGGTCGCACAGAAATCCCTCGGAATGGGAAAAGGGGTCATTTTCGTGTTGCCACATTGCGTACGAACGGCATGAAACTTCCAGAGGCATCTGCAGCAGAAATGCATGTGCACTCAAAAACGTCTATATTTTTCACGGATAGACCCCGTGAAACGCTAGAAATTGGCGGGGATGTGTCTCTTGTGGCTCACGGGGCTGTTAGGGTCGCACAGAAATCCCTCGGAATGGGAAAACGGGTCATTTTCGTGTTGCCACAATTGGCATACGAACGGCATGAAACTTCCAGAGGCATTTGCAGCAGAAATGCATGTGCACTCAAAAACGTGAATATTTTTTCACGGATAGACCCCGTCAAACGCTCGAATTTGGCGGGGATGTTTCTCTTGTGGGTCACGGGGCTGTTCGGCTCGCACAGAACTCCCTTGGTCCACCTGATTCGTGCATACAGGCAGCAACTAAAACTCTGTAAACCTGCTGTGAGGACATCTAAACAGTGGACCAGTGAGGCTGTGGAAGATTTGCGGGCGTGCTTAGACTGTACTGACTGGGATATGTTCACGACTGCTACCAATAGTCTGGATGAACTCACAGAGGCTGTGTACATCAGCTTCTGTGAGGACTGCTGTATCCCAACACGTACCAGGGTGAACTTTAACAACAACAAGCCCTGGTTCTCAGCAAAGCTCAAAAGGTTGAGGTTGGAGAAGGAGGAAGCGTTTAGGAGTGGGGATAGAGACAGATTCAAGGAGTCGAAGAACAGGTTTAGCAAAGCGGTGAGAGAGGCTAAACGACTGTACTCAGAGACACTAAAACACCAGTTCTCTACTAACGACGCTGCTTCTGTCTGCCAAAGGGCTCAGGCACATCACCAACTACAAACCCAGAGCGCCCCACACCACTAACGACTCCCGCCTAGCCAACGACCTGAACGAGTTCTACCGTAGATTTGAAAGACAATTGGACTGTCCTGAACCACCCCTTCCCACCCAAGAGGCCCCATCCCCCACCCATACTACAGAAACGACTCTCTCCTTTCAGGAGGGAGAAGTTAATGGGCTTTTCAAGAGGCAGAATCCACGCAAAGCAGCCGGGCCGGACTCTGTCTCTCCAGCCACCCTCAGGCACTGCGCTGGCCAGCTGTCTCCGGTGTTCACCAACATCTTTAACACCTCCCTGGAGACATGCCATGTACCAGCCTGTCTCAAGTCCTCCACCATCATCGCTGTGCCCAAAAAGCTAAGGCCAACAGGACTAAATGATTACAGACCGGTCGCCCTTACATCTGTGGTAATGAAGTCTTTTGAGCGCCTGCTCCTGGCACACCTCAAAGCCATCACAGACCCTCTCCTGGACCCCCTTCAGTTTGC
>NW_027423013.1:597500-600000 GCF_048934315.1 Petromyzon marinus
AACGCTAGAAATTGGCGGGGATGTGTCTCTTGTGGCTCACGGGGCTGTTCGGGTCGCACAGAAATCCCTGGGAATGGGAAAACGGGTCATTTTCGTGTTGCCACATTGCGTACGAACCGCATGAAACTTCCAGAGGCATTTGCAGCAGGAATGCATGTGCACTCAAAAACTTCTATATGTTTCACGGATAGACCCCGTGAAACGCTAGAAATTGGCGGGGATGTGTCTCTTGTGGCTCACGGGGCTGTTAGGGTGGCACAGAACTCCCTCGGAATGGGAAAAGGGGTCATTTTCGTGTTGCCACATTGCATAGGAACGCCATGAAACTTCCAGAGGCATTTGCAGCAGAAAGGCACGTGCACTCAAAAATTTTAATATTTTTCACGCATAGACCCCGTCAAACGCTAGAAGTTGGCGGGGATGTCTCTCTTGTGGCTCACGGGGCTGTTAGGGTCGCACAGAAATGCCTCGGAATGGGAAAACGGGTCATTTTTGTGTGGCCACATTGCATAGGAACGGCATGAAACTTCCAGAGGCATTTGCAGCAGGAATGCATGTGCACTCAAAAACGTCTATATTTTTCACGGATAGACCCCGTGAAACGCTATAAATTGGCGGGGATGTCTCTCTTGTGGCTCACGGGCGCTGTTAGTTAGGGTCGCACAGAAATCCCTCGGAATGGGAAAAGGGGTCATTTTCGTGTTGCCACATTGCGTACGAACGGCATGAAACTTCCAGAGGCATCTGCAGCAGAAATGCATGTGCACTCAAAAACGTCTATATTTTTCACGGATAGACCCCGTGAAACGCTAGAAATTGGCGGGGATGTGTCTCTTGTGGCTCACGGGGCTGTTAGGGTCGCACAGAAATCCCTCGGAATGGGAAAACGGGTCATTTTCGTGTTGCCACAATTGGCATACGAACGGCATGAAACTTCCAGAGGCATTTGCAGCAGAAATGCATGTGCACTCAAAAACGTGAATATTTTTTCACGGATAGACCCCGTCAAACGCTCGAATTTGGCGGGGATGTTTCTCTTGTGGGTCACGGGGCTGTTCGGCTCGCACAGAACTCCCTTGGTCCACCTGATTCGTGCATACAGGCAGCAACTAAAACTCTGTAAACCTGCTGTGAGGACATCTAAACAGTGGACCAGTGAGGCTGTGGAAGATTTGCGGGCGTGCTTAGACTGTACTGACTGGGATATGTTCACGACTGCTACCAATAGTCTGGATGAACTCACAGAGGCTGTGTACATCAGCTTCTGTGAGGACTGCTGTATCCCAACACGTACCAGGGTGAACTTTAACAACAACAAGCCCTGGTTCTCAGCAAAGCTCAAAAGGTTGAGGTTGGAGAAGGAGGAAGCGTTTAGGAGTGGGGATAGAGACAGATTCAAGGAGTCGAAGAACAGGTTTAGCAAAGCGGTGAGAGAGGCTAAACGACTGTACTCAGAGACACTAAAACACCAGTTCTCTACTAACGACGCTGCTTCTGTCTGCCAAAGGGCTCAGGCACATCACCAACTACAAACCCAGAGCGCCCCACACCACTAACGACTCCCGCCTAGCCAACGACCTGAACGAGTTCTACCGTAGATTTGAAAGACAATTGGACTGTCCTGAACCACCCCTTCCCACCCAAGAGGCCCCATCCCCCACCCATACTACAGAAACGACTCTCTCCTTTCAGGAGGGAGAAGTTAATGGGCTTTTCAAGAGGCAGAATCCACGCAAAGCAGCCGGGCCGGACTCTGTCTCTCCAGCCACCCTCAGGCACTGCGCTGGCCAGCTGTCTCCGGTGTTCACCAACATCTTTAACACCTCCCTGGAGACATGCCATGTACCAGCCTGTCTCAAGTCCTCCACCATCATCGCTGTGCCCAAAAAGCTAAGGCCAACAGGACTAAATGATTACAGACCGGTCGCCCTTACATCTGTGGTAATGAAGTCTTTTGAGCGCCTGCTCCTGGCACACCTCAAAGCCATCACAGACCCTCTCCTGGACCCCCTTCAGTTTGCCTACAGAGCCAACAGGTCTGTGGACGACGCAGTTAACATGGCCCTCCACTTCACCCTACAGCATGTGGACGCCCCAGCATCCTACGCCAGGATCCTGTTTGTGGACTTCAGCTCTGCCTTCAACACCATCATCCCTGCCCTGCTTCAGGACAAGCTCTTCCAGCTGAACGTGCCCTACTCCACCTGCAGGTGGATCACAGACTTCCTCTCTGACAGGAAGCAGTGCGTTAAGCCGGGAACAGAAGTCTCTGACTCCAGGTCCATCAGCACGGGAACTCCTCAGGGCTGCGTCCTTTGCCCACTGCTCTTCTCCCTGTATACCAACAGCTGCGCCTCCAATCATCTGTCCGTCAAACTCTTGAAGTTTGTCGGACGACACCACCCTCATTGGGCTGATCTCTGGTGGGGATGAGTCTGACTATAGGTGGGAAGCTGACAACCTGGTGACCTGGTGTAGCCAGAACAACTTAGAGCTAAAT
>NW_027423013.1:622500-625000 GCF_048934315.1 Petromyzon marinus
AAATCCCTCGGAATGGGAAAACGGGTCATTTTCGTGTTGCCACATTGCATGCGAACGGCATGAAACTTCCAGAGGCATTTGCAGCAGGAATGCATGTGCAGTCAAAAAAGTGAATATTTTTCACGGATAGACCCCGTGAAACGCTAGAAATTGGCGGCGATGTCTCTCTTGTGGCTCACGGGGCTGTTAGGGTGGCACAGAAATCCCTCGGAATGGGAAAACGGGTCATTTTCGTGTCGCCACATTGCATGCGAACCGCATGAAACTTCCAGAGGCATTTGCAGCAGAAATGCATGTGCAGTCAAAAAATTGAATATTTTTCACGGATAGACCCCGTGAAACGCTAGAAATTGGTGGGGATGTGTCTCTTGTGGCTCACGGGGCTGTTAGGGTGGCACAGAAATCCCTCGGAATGGGAAAAAACGGGTCATTTTCGTGTCGCCACATTGCATGCGAACCGCATGAAACTTCCAGAGGCATTTGCAGCAGGAATGCATGTGCACTCAAAAAATGTGATATTTTTCACGGAGAGACCCCGTGAAACGCTAGAAGTGGGCGGGGATGTCTCTCTTGTGGCTCACGGGGCTGTTAGGGTGGCACAGAAATCCCTCGGAATGGGAAAACGGGTCATTTTCGTGTCGCCACATTGCATACGAACCGCATGAAACTTCCAGAGGCATTTGCAGCAGGAATGCATGTGCACTCAAAAAAGTGAATATTTCTCACGGATAGACCCCGTGATACGCTAGAAATTGGCGGGGATGTCTCTCTTGTGGCTCACGGGGCTGTTAGGGTGGCACAGAAATCCCTCGGAATGGGAAAACGGGTCATTTTCGTGTCGCCACATTGCATGCGAACCGCATGCAACTTCCAGAGGCATTTGCAGCAGAAATGCATGTGCAGTCAAAAAAAAATTGATATTTTTCACGGATAGACCCCGTGAAACGCTAGAAATTGGCGGGGATGTGTCTCTTGTGGCTCACGGGGCTGTTCGGGTCGCACAGAAATCCCTGGGAATGGGAAAACGGGTCATTTTCGTGTTGCCACATTGCGTACGAACCGCATGAAACTTCCAGAGGCATTTGCAGCAGGAATGCATGTGCACTCAAAAACTTCTATATGTTTCACGGATAGACCCCGTGAAACGCTAGAAATTGGCGGGGATGTGTCTCTTGTGGCTCACGGGGCTGTTAGGGTGGCACAGAACTCCCTCGGAATGGGAAAAGGGGTCATTTTCGTGTTGCCACATTGCATAGGAACGCCATGAAACTTCCAGAGGCATTTGCAGCAGAAAGGCACGTGCACTCAAAAATTTTAATATTTTTCACGCATAGACCCCGTCAAACGCTAGAAGTTGGCGGGGATGTCTCTCTTGTGGCTCACGGGGCAGTTAGGGTCGCACAGAAATGCCTCGGAATGGGAAAACGGGTCATTTTTGTGTGGCCACATTGCATAGGAACGGCATGAAACTTCCAGAGGCATTTGCAGCAGGAATGCATGTGCACTCAAAAACGTCTATATTTTTCACGGATAGACCCCGTGAAACGCTATAAATTGGCGGGGATGTCTCTCTTGTGGCTCACGGGCGCTGTTAGTTAGGGTCGCACAGAAATCCCTCGGAATGGGAAAAGGGGTCATTTTCGTGTTGCCACATTGCGTACGAACGGCATGAAACTTCCAGAGGCATCTGCAGCAGAAATGCATGTGCACTCAAAAACGTCTATATTTTTCACGGATAGACCCCGTGAAACGCTAGAAATTGGCGGGGATGTGTCTCTTGTGGCTCACGGGGCTGTTAGGGTCGCACAGAAATCCCTCGGAATGGGAAAACGGGTCATTTTCGTGTTGCCACAATTGGCATACGAACGGCATGAAACTTCCAGAGGCATTTGCAGCAGAAATGCATGTGCACTCAAAAACGTGAATATTTTTTCACGGATAGACCCCGTCAAACGCTCGAATTTGGCGGGGATGTTTCTCTTGTGGGTCACGGGGCTGTTCGGCTCGCACAGAACTCCCTTGGTCCACCTGATTCGTGCATACAGGCAGCAACTAAAACTCTGTAAACCTGCTGTGAGGACATCTAAACAGTGGACCAGTGAGGCTGTGGAAGATTTGCGGGCGTGCTTAGACTGTACTGACTGGGATATGTTCACGACTGCTACCAATAGTCTGGATGAACTCACAGAGGCTGTGTACATCAGCTTCTGTGAGGACTGCTGTATCCCAACACGTACCAGGGTGAACTTTAACAACAACAAGCCCTGGTTCTCAGCAAAGCTCAAAAGGTTGAGGTTGGAGAAGGAGGAAGCGTTTAGGAGTGGGGATAGAGACAGATTCAAGGAGTCGAAGAACAGGTTTAGCAAAGCGGTGAGAGAGGCTAAACGACTGTACTCAGAGACACTAAAACACCAGTTCTCTACTAACGACGCTGCTTCTGTCTGCCAAAGGGCTCAGGCACATCACCAACTACAAACCCAGAGCGCCCCACACCACTAAC
>NW_027423013.1:647500-650000 GCF_048934315.1 Petromyzon marinus
TTGCAGCAGGAATGCATGTGCACTCAAAAAAGTGAATATTTCTCACGGATAGACCCCGTGATACGCTAGAAATTGGCGGGGATGTCTCTCTTGTGGCTCACGGGGCTGTTAGGGTGGCACAGAAATCCCTCGGAATGGGAAAACGGGTCATTTTCGTGTCGCCACATTGCATGCGAACCGCATGCAACTTCCAGAGGCATTTGCAGCAGAAATGCATGTGCAGTCAAAAAAAAATTGATATTTTTCACGGATAGACCCCGTGAAACGCTAGAAATTGGCGGGGATGTGTCTCTTGTGGCTCACGGGGCTGTTCGGGTCGCACAGAAATCCCTGGGAATGGGAAAACGGGTCATTTTCGTGTTGCCACATTGCGTACGAACCGCATGAAACTTCCAGAGGCATTTGCAGCAGGAATGCATGTGCACTCAAAAACTTCTATATGTTTCACGGATAGACCCCGTGAAACGCTAGAAATTGGCGGGGATGTGTCTCTTGTGGCTCACGGGGCTGTTAGGGTGGCACAGAACTCCCTCGGAATGGGAAAAGGGGTCATTTTCGTGTTGCCACATTGCATAGGAACGCCATGAAACTTCCAGAGGCATTTGCAGCAGAAAGGCACGTGCACTCAAAAATTTTAATATTTTTCACGCATAGACCCCGTCAAACGCTAGAAGTTGGCGGGGATGTCTCTCTTGTGGCTCACGGGGCTGTTAGGGTCGCACAGAAATGCCTCGGAATGGGAAAACGGGTCATTTTTGTGTGGCCACATTGCATAGGAACGGCATGAAACTTCCAGAGGCATTTGCAGCAGGAATGCATGTGCACTCAAAAACGTCTATATTTTTCACGGATAGACCCCGTGAAACGCTATAAATTGGCGGGGATGTCTCTCTTGTGGCTCACGGGCGCTGTTAGTTAGGGTCGCACAGAAATCCCTCGGAATGGGAAAAGGGGTCATTTTCGTGTTGCCACATTGCGTACGAACGGCATGAAACTTCCAGAGGCATCTGCAGCAGAAATGCATGTGCACTCAAAAACGTCTATATTTTTCACGGATAGACCCCGTGAAACGCTAGAAATTGGCGGGGATGTGTCTCTTGTGGCTCACGGGGCTGTTAGGGTCGCACAGAAATCCCTCGGAATGGGAAAACGGGTCATTTTCGTGTTGCCACAATTGGCATACGAACGGCATGAAACTTCCAGAGGCATTTGCAGCAGAAATGCATGTGCACTCAAAAACGTGAATATTTTTTCACGGATAGACCCCGTCAAACGCTCGAATTTGGCGGGGATGTTTCTCTTGTGGGTCACGGGGCTGTTCGGCTCGCACAGAACTCCCTTGGTCCACCTGATTCGTGCATACAGGCAGCAACTAAAACTCTGTAAACCTGCTGTGAGGACATCTAAACAGTGGACCAGTGAGGCTGTGGAAGATTTGCGGGCGTGCTTAGACTGTACTGACTGGGATATGTTCACGACTGCTACCAATAGTCTGGATGAACTCACAGAGGCTGTGTACATCAGCTTCTGTGAGGACTGCTGTATCCCAACACGTACCAGGGTGAACTTTAACAACAACAAGCCCTGGTTCTCAGCAAAGCTCAAAAGGTTGAGGTTGGAGAAGGAGGAAGCGTTTAGGAGTGGGGATAGAGACAGATTCAAGGAGTCGAAGAACAGGTTTAGCAAAGCGGTGAGAGAGGCTAAACGACTGTACTCAGAGACACTAAAACACCAGTTCTCTACTAACGACGCTGCTTCTGTCTGCCAAAGGGCTCAGGCACATCACCAACTACAAACCCAGAGCGCCCCACACCACTAACGACTCCCGCCTAGCCAACGACCTGAACGAGTTCTACCGTAGATTTGAAAGACAATTGGACTGTCCTGAACCACCCCTTCCCACCCAAGAGGCCCCATCCCCCACCCATACTACAGAAACGACTCTCTCCTTTCAGGAGGGAGAAGTTAATGGGCTTTTCAAGAGGCAGAATCCACGCAAAGCAGCCGGGCCGGACTCTGTCTCTCCAGCCACCCTCAGGCACTGCGCTGGCCAGCTGTCTCCGGTGTTCACCAACATCTTTAACACCTCCCTGGAGACATGCCATGTACCAGCCTGTCTCAAGTCCTCCACCATCATCGCTGTGCCCAAAAAGCTAAGGCCAACAGGACTAAATGATTACAGACCGGTCGCCCTTACATCTGTGGTAATGAAGTCTTTTGAGCGCCTGCTCCTGGCACACCTCAAAGCCATCACAGACCCTCTCCTGGACCCCCTTCAGTTTGCCTACAGAGCCAACAGGTCTGTGGACGACGCAGTTAACATGGCCCTCCACTTCACCCTACAGCATGTGGACGCCCCAGCATCCTACGCCAGGATCCTGTTTGTGGACTTCAGCTCTGCCTTCAACACCATCATCCCTGCCCTGCTTCAGGACAAGCTCTTCCAGCTGAACGTGCCCTACTCCACCTGCAGGTGGATCACAGACTTCCTCTCTGACAG
>NW_027423013.1:660000-662500 GCF_048934315.1 Petromyzon marinus
ACTTCCAGAGGCATTTGCAGCAGAAATGCATGTGCAGTCAAAAAATTGAATATTTTTCACGGATAGACCCCGTGAAACGCTAGAAATTGGCGGGGATGTGTCTCTTGTGGCTCACGGGGCTGTTAGGGTGGCACAGAAATCCCTCGGAATGGGAAAAAACGGGTCATTTTCGTGTCGCCACATTGCATGCGAACCGCATGAAACTTCCAGAGGCATTTGCAGCAGGAATGCATGTGCACTCAAAAAATGTGATATTTTTCACGGAGAGACCCCGTGAAACGCTAGAAGTGGGCGGGGATGTCTCTCTTGTGGCTCACGGGGCTGTTAGGGTGGCACAGAAATCCCTCGGAATGGGAAAACGGGTCATTTTCGTGTCGCCACATTGCATACGAACCGCATGAAACTTCCAGAGGCATTTGCAGCAGGAATGCATGTGCACTCAAAAAAGTGAATATTTCTCACGGATAGACCCCGTGATACGCTAGAAATTGGCGGGGATGTCTCTCTTGTGGCTCACGGGGCTGTTAGGGTGGCACAGAAATCCCTCGGAATGGGAAAACGGGTCATTTTCGTGTCGCCACATTGCATGCGAACCGCATGCAACTTCCAGAGGCATTTGCAGCAGAAATGCATGTGCAGTCAAAAAAAATTTGATATTTTTCACGGATAGACCCCGTGAAACGCTAGAAATTGGCGGGGATGTGTCTCTTGTGGCTCACGGGGCTGTTCGGGTCGCACAGAAATCCCTGGGAATGGGAAAACGGGTCATTTTCGTGTTGCCACATTGCGTACGAACCGCATGAAACTTCCAGAGGCATTTGCAGCAGGAATGCATGTGCACTCAAAAACTTCTATATGTTTCACGGATAGACCCCGTGAAACGCTAGAAATTGGCGGGGATGTGTCTCTTGTGGCTCACGGGGCTGTTAGGGTGGCACAGAACTCCCTCGGAATGGGAAAAGGGGTCATTTTCGTGTTGCCACATTGCATAGGAACGCCATGAAACTTCCAGAGGCATTTGCAGCAGAAAGGCACGTGCACTCAAAAATTTTAATATTTTTCACGCATAGACCCCGTCAAACGCTAGAAGTTGGCGGGGATGTCTCTCTTGTGGCTCACGGGGCTGTTAGGGTCGCACAGAAATGCCTCGGAATGGGAAAACGGGTCATTTTTGTGTGGCCACATTGCATAGGAACGGCATGAAACTTCCAGAGGCATTTGCAGCAGGAATGCATGTGCACTCAAAAACGTCTATATTTTTCACGGATAGACCCCGTGAAACGCTATAAATTGGCGGGGATGTCTCTCTTGTGGCTCACGGGCGCTGTTAGTTAGGGTCGCACAGAAATCCCTCGGAATGGGAAAAGGGGTCATTTTCGTGTTGCCACATTGCGTACGAACGGCATGAAACTTCCAGAGGCATCTGCAGCAGAAATGCATGTGCACTCAAAAACGTCTATATTTTTCACGGATAGACCCCGTGAAACGCTAGAAATTGGCGGGGATGTGTCTCTTGTGGCTCACGGGGCTGTTAGGGTCGCACAGAAATCCCTCGGAATGGGAAAACGGGTCATTTTCGTGTTGCCACAATTGGCATACGAACGGCATGAAACTTCCAGAGGCATTTGCAGCAGAAATGCATGTGCACTCAAAAACGTGAATATTTTTTCACGGATAGACCCCGTCAAACGCTCGAATTTGGCGGGGATGTTTCTCTTGTGGGTCACGGGGCTGTTCGGCTCGCACAGAACTCCCTTGGTCCACCTGATTCGTGCATACAGGCAGCAACTAAAACTCTGTAAACCTGCTGTGAGGACATCTAAACAGTGGACCAGTGAGGCTGTGGAAGATTTGCGGGCGTGCTTAGACTGTACTGACTGGGATATGTTCACGACTGCTACCAATAGTCTGGATGAACTCACAGAGGCTGTGTACATCAGCTTCTGTGAGGACTGCTGTATCCCAACACGTACCAGGGTGAACTTTAACAACAACAAGCCCTGGTTCTCAGCAAAGCTCAAAAGGTTGAGGTTGGAGAAGGAGGAAGCGTTTAGGAGTGGGGATAGAGACAGATTCAAGGAGTCGAAGAACAGGTTTAGCAAAGCGGTGAGAGAGGCTAAACGACTGTACTCAGAGACACTAAAACACCAGTTCTCTACTAACGACGCTGCTTCTGTCTGCCAAAGGGCTCAGGCACATCACCAACTACAAACCCAGAGCGCCCCACACCACTAACGACTCCCGCCTAGCCAACGACCTGAACGAGTTCTACCGTAGATTTGAAAGACAATTGGACTGTCCTGAACCACCCCTTCCCACCCAAGAGGCCCCATCCCCCACCCATACTACAGAAACGACTCTCTCCTTTCAGGAGGGAGAAGTTAATGGGCTTTTCAAGAGGCAGAATCCACGCAAAGCAGCCGGGCCGGACTCTGTCTCTCCAGCCACCCTCAGGCACTGCGCTGGCCAGCTGTCTCCGGTGTTCACCAACATCTTTAAC
>NW_027423013.1:672500-675000 GCF_048934315.1 Petromyzon marinus
CGCTAGAAATTGGCGGGGATGTCTCTCTTGTGGCTCACGGGGCTGTTAGGGTGGCACAGAAATCCCTCGGAATGGGAAAACGGGTCATTTTCGTGTCGCCACATTGCATGCGAACCGCATGCAACTTCCAGAGGCATTTGCAGCAGAAATGCATGTGCAGTCAAAAAAAAATTGATATTTTTCACGGATAGACCCCGTGAAACGCTAGAAATTGGCGGGGATGTGTCTCTTGTGGCTCACGGGGCTGTTCGGGTCGCACAGAAATCCCTGGGAATGGGAAAACGGGTCATTTTCGTGTGGCCACATTGCATAGGAACGGCATGAAACTTCCAGAGGCATTTGCAGCAGGAATGCATGTGCACTCAAAAACGTCTATATTTTTCACGGATAGACCCCGTGAAACGCTATAAATTGGCGGGGATGTCTCTCTTGTGGCTCACGGGCGCTGTTAGTTAGGGTCGCACAGAAATCCCTCGGAATGGGAAAAGGGGTCATTTTCGTGTTGCCACATTGCGTACGAACGGCATGAAACTTCCAGAGGCATCTGCAGCAGAAATGCATGTGCACTCAAAAACGTCTATATTTTTCACGGATAGACCCCGTGAAACGCTAGAAATTGGCGGGGATGTGTCTCTTGTGGCTCACGGGGCTGTTAGGGTCGCACAGAAATCCCTCGGAATGGGAAAACGGGTCATTTTCGTGTTGCCACAATTGGCATACGAACGGCATGAAACTTCCAGAGGCATTTGCAGCAGAAATGCATGTGCACTCAAAAACGTGAATATTTTTTCACGGATAGACCCCGTCAAACGCTCGAATTTGGCGGGGATGTTTCTCTTGTGGGTCACGGGGCTGTTCGGCTCGCACAGAACTCCCTTGGTCCACCTGATTCGTGCATACAGGCAGCAACTAAAACTCTGTAAACCTGCTGTGAGGACATCTAAACAGTGGACCAGTGAGGCTGTGGAAGATTTGCGGGCGTGCTTAGACTGTACTGACTGGGATATGTTCACGACTGCTACCAATAGTCTGGATGAACTCACAGAGGCTGTGTACATCAGCTTCTGTGAGGACTGCTGTATCCCAACACGTACCAGGGTGAACTTTAACAACAACAAGCCCTGGTTCTCAGCAAAGCTCAAAAGGTTGAGGTTGGAGAAGGAGGAAGCGTTTAGGAGTGGGGATAGAGACAGATTCAAGGAGTCGAAGAACAGGTTTAGCAAAGCGGTGAGAGAGGCTAAACGACTGTACTCAGAGACACTAAAACACCAGTTCTCTACTAACGACGCTGCTTCTGTCTGCCAAAGGGCTCAGGCACATCACCAACTACAAACCCAGAGCGCCCCACACCACTAACGACTCCCGCCTAGCCAACGACCTGAACGAGTTCTACCGTAGATTTGAAAGACAATTGGACTGTCCTGAACCACCCCTTCCCACCCAAGAGGCCCCATCCCCCACCCATACTACAGAAACGACTCTCTCCTTTCAGGAGGGAGAAGTTAATGGGCTTTTCAAGAGGCAGAATCCACGCAAAGCAGCCGGGCCGGACTCTGTCTCTCCAGCCACCCTCAGGCACTGCGCTGGCCAGCTGTCTCCGGTGTTCACCAACATCTTTAACACCTCCCTGGAGACATGCCATGTACCAGCCTGTCTCAAGTCCTCCACCATCATCGCTGTGCCCAAAAAGCTAAGGCCAACAGGACTAAATGATTACAGACCGGTCGCCCTTACATCTGTGGTAATGAAGTCTTTTGAGCGCCTGCTCCTGGCACACCTCAAAGCCATCACAGACCCTCTCCTGGACCCCCTTCAGTTTGCCTACAGAGCCAACAGGTCTGTGGACGACGCAGTTAACATGGCCCTCCACTTCACCCTACAGCATGTGGACGCCCCAGCATCCTACGCCAGGATCCTGTTTGTGGACTTCAGCTCTGCCTTCAACACCATCATCCCTGCCCTGCTTCAGGACAAGCTCTTCCAGCTGAACGTGCCCTACTCCACCTGCAGGTGGATCACAGACTTCCTCTCTGACAGGAAGCAGTGCGTTAAGCCGGGAACAGAAGTCTCTGACTCCAGGTCCATCAGCACGGGAACTCCTCAGGGCTGCGTCCTTTGCCCACTGCTCTTCTCCCTGTATACCAACAGCTGCGCCTCCAATCATCTGTCCGTCAAACTCTTGAAGTTTGTCGGACGACACCACCCTCATTGGGCTGATCTCTGGTGGGGATGAGTCTGACTATAGGTGGGAAGCTGACAACCTGGTGACCTGGTGTAGCCAGAACAACTTAGAGCTAAATGCTCTAAGGACAGTTGAGATGGTTGTGGACTTCAGGAAGAATACAGCCCCACTCACCGCCATCACCCTGTTAGACTCCGCAGTCAAAATTGTGGAGTCCTTCCGCTTCCTGGGCACTATTCTCTGCCGGGACCTCAAGTGGGAACTGAACATCAGCTCCCTCGCCAAGAGAGCTCAACAGAGGATGTACTTTCGACGGCA
>NW_027423013.1:680000-682500 GCF_048934315.1 Petromyzon marinus
CTGACAAGGTATTCTTTGAAAGCTCAAAACGGACGGTGACATCGATCACAACCGCCTCCTCATCTTTTGCAAACACGAGGTCAGGCTTTCTCATCTCTCCCGTCTCGGATATGAACCGTGGCTCTTTGTATACAGACCAGCCCAATCTAGCCGCTTCGTCTGCCAGAATGTTACTGATCTTGTTATGTCGCGCAATTCTTGCTTTCTGTACTGCAGGACATTGACCGAGAATGTGCGAAAGGGACTCGAGTCTGGCAGAGCATTTCCTGCAGGAACGTAAGGCCCCATCTCTGCCTCTGTTCAAGCTTTCTCTTGTTGGGTAAATATTTGCCCTTAGTTGTAGTGCTGCGATAAAAAAGCATTGTTTAAAGCCGCACCATGGCCTCAACCAAGCATTACTGATTCTATCATGCGCAAAGTTTACAATGCCCCTTCCTTGAACCGGCTTTTCGCACCATCTCTGAAATTCATGCTCCCTCCAATCGCAGGGTCTCGGATATACAGGTTCTTTTGACACCGAGTCCCTGAGAACGAATGTTGGGATTGCATCACTGTCACCCCCTGCTCGTACCCACAAATTACGGTATTCTTCCTCCATACCCTGCGAGGACACAATATTACGGGTGATAGCATCGGACGAGTTTGCTATACGTTGCAGCCTTCTAACTTGAACCGAAGGGATTGTTTTTTCCAGTTTCAAGATGGCAAGGCCTCCGTCTCGGGCTCTGGCATATAACAGTCCATCACAAGTTGAAGCGGGAAGGTGGAGCCATCCTTTTACCGCCTTTCTAATCTCTTGGTCCAACCCACGGAGAGTTGATTGCTTGCAGTCCGAGTGGTCTGCAGGATATAACAATCTGGGTAGGGCATAGGCATTGAGTAGTTCAACCTTCTGAGTTGGCTTCAGAGGCGCCTCATCGATTTTCGAGATCCATGTCTTTAGCTGACAATGTAGATCAGGCTGTATAGTGCCAGTCCAAGGGCCAATTTTCAGACCAAGGTATTTCGTTGATTCATCAGGTTGGATCATATGGACATCTTTATTTTTGATAGTCCATGGGTCGCAGTTGTTCACCGTATATGAATCTTTGGTTGGGCTTATCATGAAGCCCTGGCACTTTCTGGCCTGAACCTCCAATCCCGATAGCCCACAAAATGATTCCAAGATCGCTAGATTTTCGGCCATACCAACCCAAGATTCGCTCACCAACACCAAATCATCAGCAAACGCAAGAGCTGTCACGTGGTCGGTATCAATGGAGTACCCAACTCCGTGTGACTCTAGGGTGCATATCAAAGGGTCCATGGCAAGATTGAAGAGCAGGGGTGACATGGGGTCACCCTGTTTGACACCAACACGTATGCTAATTTCTCGAGTCGACTCGCCATTGCTTTTGAACGAGGTCGTACACCGATCGTAGGCGTTCTGGATGATGCCCACCACGTGTTCATCTACTTTCTTGTGCCTTAACACCCATAAAATATGAGCATGCGAAACCGAGTCAAAAGCTTTCGCTATGTCGATGAACATGACAGCCAACGGCCTGTGCAATTTCTTAGCGTGTCTCATAAGGTCCTGTAGCACCTTAAGATTTTCAGAGCAGCCAGATGCCGCTATAAAACCACGCTGCCTTGGGTTTAAGGGACAAGCACGAGCAAGACGTGCAGTCATTATTCTGGAAAATAATCTCAGAATCATTGAACCAGTCGTTATTGGTCTCCAGTTCCCCAATTCTTTCAGCTTTTCATCGTCCATAACCTTAGGAATAAGAATCGTCCTATTCTTTTTCAACTCTTTGGGAATAATTCCTGTAATCATCCATGCATTAAATAGGGCTGTCAGTGTCCGACCCTCGGGGTCGGCAGCACAGATTGCAGCCCTTGTTAGGCCATCTGGCCCAGCTGCTGACGTTGGTTTAATGGCCCGTATGGCAGTCTGAACTTCCTCCACCGAAATTAGGGGCTCAAAGTATTCGTTATTTGCAACACCTGATGACTTAAATTGGCCCAGGCCATTGAATGGCAACACCTTCTCCCATTTTTCGCAGTAAAAACGATATACATCTGCGTTCGGGATTCGGCATTCATGACGTTCAGTGCCATCCAGGACTAAGGACGCAAGAAGAGAGCGGTTCTTAAAGAAGAGCTTCTGGTGCTTCATGAAGCTTCCTCGTTTTTCCGCTCTCTTCTTCATCCAAGATCGTGTGGGTAATATCCTGGGTTTAATAATGTCGTTCTCAGGTTTTGAACGTTTGCCTTTGTTTTTCACCAATCTCATCGGACAAAGCATCAATGCTGTGGCAGTTTCTACGAGGGCATCATGTTGGCCCTCGCCGTTAAGCCAAGCCTTTATTGCCTCCATTGCAGGCTTTTCCAGGGTCCCAGAATTCTCATTCGTAAGCCGCTCAGCTGCTTGAGCGAGTATGGATGAAGTCCCCGTTGTTACATTTGGTGGGGGAGACAATGTCTCAAGAGGCCTAGAAGAAAAATGTAAGCTGTC
>NW_027423013.1:690000-692500 GCF_048934315.1 Petromyzon marinus
TTGCATGCGAACGGCATGAAACTTCCAGAGGCATTTGCAGCAGGAATGCATGTGCAGTCAAAAAAGTGAATATTTTTCACGGATAGACCCCGTGAAACGCTAGAAATTGGCGGCGATGTCTCTCTTGTGGCTCACGGGGCTGTTAGGGTGGCACAGAAATCCCTCGGAATGGGAAAACGGGTCATTTTCGTGTCGCCACATTGCATGCGAACCGCATGAAACTTCCAGAGGCATTTGCAGCAGAAATGCATGTGCAGTCAAAAAATTGAATATTTTTCACGGATAGACCCCGTGAAACGCTAGAAATTGGCGGGGATGTGTCTCTTGTGGCTCACGGGGCTGTTAGGGTGGCACAGAAATCCCTCGGAATGGGAAAAAACGGGTCATTTTCGTGTCGCCACATTGCATGCGAACCGCATGAAACTTCCAGAGGCATTTGCAGCAGGAATGCATGTGCACTCAAAAAATGTGATATTTTTCACGGAGAGACCCCGTGAAACGCTAGAAGTGGGCGGGGATGTCTCTCTTGTGGCTCACGGGGCTGTTAGGGTGGCACAGAAATCCCTCGGAATGGGAAAACGGGTCATTTTCGTGTCGCCACATTGCATACGAACCGCATGAAACTTCCAGAGGCATTTGCAGCAGGAATGCATGTGCACTCAAAAAAGTGAATATTTCTCACGGATAGACCCCGTGATACGCTAGAAATTGGCGGGGATGTCTCTCTTGTGGCTCACGGGGCTGTTAGGGTGGCACAGAAATCCCTCGGAATGGGAAAACGGGTCATTTTCGTGTCGCCACATTGCATGCGAACCGCATGCAACTTCCAGAGGCATTTGCAGCAGAAATGCATGTGCAGTCAAAAAAAAATTGATATTTTTCACGGATAGACCCCGTGAAACGCTAGAAATTGGCGGGGATGTGTCTCTTGTGGCTCACGGGGCTGTTCGGGTCGCACAGAAATCCCTGGGAATGGGAAAACGGGTCATTTTCGTGTTGCCACATTGCGTACGAACCGCATGAAACTTCCAGAGGCATTTGCAGCAGGAATGCATGTGCACTCAAAAACTTCTATATGTTTCACGGATAGACCCCGTGAAACGCTAGAAATTGGCGGGGATGTGTCTCTTGTGGCTCACGGGGCTGTTAGGGTGGCACAGAACTCCCTCGGAATGGGAAAAGGGGTCATTTTCGTGTTGCCACATTGCATAGGAACGCCATGAAACTTCCAGAGGCATTTGCAGCAGAAAGGCACGTGCACTCAAAAATTTTAATATTTTTTCACGCATAGACCCCGTCAAACGCTAGAAGTTGGCGGGGATGTCTCTCTTGTGGCTCACGGGGCTGTTAGGGTCGCACAGAAATGCCTCGGAATGGGAAAACGGGTCATTTTTGTGTGGCCACATTGCATAGGAACGGCATGAAACTTCCAGAGGCATTTGCAGCAGGAATGCATGTGCACTCAAAAACGTCTATATTTTTCACGGATAGACCCCGTGAAACGCTATAAATTGGCGGGGATGTCTCTCTTGTGGCTCACGGGCGCTGTTAGTTAGGGTCGCACAGAAATCCCTCGGAATGGGAAAAGGGGTCATTTTCGTGTTGCCACATTGCGTACGAACGGCATGAAACTTCCAGAGGCATCTGCAGCAGAAATGCATGTGCACTCAAAAACGTCTATATTTTTCACGGATAGACCCCGTGAAACGCTAGAAATTGGCGGGGATGTGTCTCTTGTGGCTCACGGGGCTGTTAGGGTCGCACAGAAATCCCTCGGAATGGGAAAACGGGTCATTTTCGTGTTGCCACAATTGGCATACGAACGGCATGAAACTTCCAGAGGCATTTGCAGCAGAAATGCATGTGCACTCAAAAACGTGAATATTTTTTCACGGATAGACCCCGTCAAACGCTCGAATTTGGCGGGGATGTTTCTCTTGTGGGTCACGGGGCTGTTCGGCTCGCACAGAACTCCCTTGGTCCACCTGATTCGTGCATACAGGCAGCAACTAAAACTCTGTAAACCTGCTGTGAGGACATCTAAACAGTGGACCAGTGAGGCTGTGGAAGATTTGCGGGCGTGCTTAGACTGTACTGACTGGGATATGTTCACGACTGCTACCAATAGTCTGGATGAACTCACAGAGGCTGTGTACATCAGCTTCTGTGAGGACTGCTGTATCCCAACACGTACCAGGGTGAACTTTAACAACAACAAGCCCTGGTTCTCAGCAAAGCTCAAAAGGTTGAGGTTGGAGAAGGAGGAAGCGTTTAGGAGTGGGGATAGAGACAGATTCAAGGAGTCGAAGAACAGGTTTAGCAAAGCGGTGAGAGAGGCTAAACGACTGTACTCAGAGACACTAAAACACCAGTTCTCTACTAACGACGCTGCTTCTGTCTGCCAAAGGGCTCAGGCACATCACCAACTACAAACCCAGAGCGCCCCACACCACTAACGACTCCCGCCTAGCCAACGACCTGAACGAGTTCTACCGTAGAT
>NW_027423013.1:715000-717500 GCF_048934315.1 Petromyzon marinus
AGTGAATATTTTTCACGGATAGACCCCGTGAAACGCTAGAAATTGGCGGCGATGTCTCTCTTGTGGCTCACGGGGCTGTTAGGGTGGCACAGAAATCCCTCGGAATGGGAAAACGGGTCATTTTCGTGTCGCCACATTGCATGCGAACCGCATGAAACTTCCAGAGGCATTTGCAGCAGAAATGCATGTGCAGTCAAAAAATTGAATATTTTTCACGGATAGACCCCGTGAAACGCTAGAAATTGGCGGGGATGTGTCTCTTGTGGCTCACGGGGCTGTTAGGGTGGCACAGAAATCCCTCGGAATGGGAAAAAACGGGTCATTTTCGTGTCGCCACATTGCATGCGAACCGCATGAAACTTCCAGAGGCATTTGCAGCAGGAATGCATGTGCACTCAAAAAATGTGATATTTTTCACGGAGAGACCCCGTGAAACGCTAGAAGTGGGCGGGGATGTCTCTCTTGTGGCTCACGGGGCTGTTAGGGTGGCACAGAAATCCCTCGGAATGGGAAAACGGGTCATTTTCGTGTCGCCACATTGCATACGAACCGCATGAAACTTCCAGAGGCATTTGCAGCAGGAATGCATGTGCACTCAAAAAAGTGAATATTTCTCACGGATAGACCCCGTGATACGCTAGAAATTGGCGGGGATGTCTCTCTTGTGGCTCACGGGGCTGTTAGGGTGGCACAGAAATCCCTCGGAATGGGAAAACGGGTCATTTTCGTGTCGCCACATTGCATGCGAACCGCATGCAACTTCCAGAGGCATTTGCAGCAGAAATGCATGTGCAGTCAAAAAAAAATTGATATTTTTCACGGATAGACCCCGTGAAACGCTAGAAATTGGCGGGGATGTGTCTCTTGTGGCTCACGGGGCTGTTCGGGTCGCACAGAAATCCCTGGGAATGGGAAAACGGGTCATTTTCGTGTTGCCACATTGCGTACGAACCGCATGAAACTTCCAGAGGCATTTGCAGCAGGAATGCATGTGCACTCAAAAACTTCTATATGTTTCACGGATAGACCCCGTGAAACGCTAGAAATTGGCGGGGATGTGTCTCTTGTGGCTCACGGGGCTGTTAGGGTGGCACAGAACTCCCTCGGAATGGGAAAAGGGGTCATTTTCGTGTTGCCACATTGCATAGGAACGCCATGAAACTTCCAGAGGCATTTGCAGCAGAAAGGCACGTGCACTCAAAAATTTTAATATTTTTCACGCATAGACCCCGTCAAACGCTAGAAGTTGGCGGGGATGTCTCTCTTGTGGCTCACGGGGCTGTTAGGGTCGCACAGAAATGCCTCGGAATGGGAAAACGGGTCATTTTTGTGTGGCCACATTGCATAGGAACGGCATGAAACTTCCAGAGGCATTTGCAGCAGGAATGCATGTGCACTCAAAAACGTCTATATTTTTCACGGATAGACCCCGTGAAACGCTATAAATTGGCGGGGATGTCTCTCTTGTGGCTCACGGGCGCTGTTAGTTAGGGTCGCACAGAAATCCCTCGGAATGGGAAAAGGGGTCATTTTCGTGTTGCCACATTGCGTACGAACGGCATGAAACTTCCAGAGGCATCTGCAGCAGAAATGCATGTGCACTCAAAAACGTCTATATTTTTCACGGATAGACCCCGTGAAACGCTAGAAATTGGCGGGGATGTGTCTCTTGTGGCTCACGGGGCTGTTAGGGTCGCACAGAAATCCCTCGGAATGGGAAAACGGGTCATTTTCGTGTTGCCACAATTGGCATACGAACGGCATGAAACTTCCAGAGGCATTTGCAGCAGAAATGCATGTGCACTCAAAAACGTGAATATTTTTTCACGGATAGACCCCGTCAAACGCTCGAATTTGGCGGGGATGTTTCTCTTGTGGGTCACGGGGCTGTTCGGCTCGCACAGAACTCCCTTGGTCCACCTGATTCGTGCATACAGGCAGCAACTAAAACTCTGTAAACCTGCTGTGAGGACATCTAAACAGTGGACCAGTGAGGCTGTGGAAGATTTGCGGGCGTGCTTAGACTGTACTGACTGGGATATGTTCACGACTGCTACCAATAGTCTGGATGAACTCACAGAGGCTGTGTACATCAGCTTCTGTGAGGACTGCTGTATCCCAACACGTACCAGGGTGAACTTTAACAACAACAAGCCCTGGTTCTCAGCAAAGCTCAAAAGGTTGAGGTTGGAGAAGGAGGAAGCGTTTAGGAGTGGGGATAGAGACAGATTCAAGGAGTCGAAGAACAGGTTTAGCAAAGCGGTGAGAGAGGCTAAACGACTGTACTCAGAGACACTAAAACACCAGTTCTCTACTAACGACGCTGCTTCTGTCTGCCAAAGGGCTCAGGCACATCACCAACTACAAACCCAGAGCGCCCCACACCACTAACGACTCCCGCCTAGCCAACGACCTGAACGAGTTCTACCGTAGATTTGAAAGACAATTGGACTGTCCTGAACCACCCCTTCCCACCCAAGAGGCCCCATCCCCCACCCAT
>NW_027423013.1:727500-732500 GCF_048934315.1 Petromyzon marinus
CAAACCCTGCAGCTACAACCCAAGGGACAGCCTTCCCAACGCACTCTGGAGGAGAAGAGGCTCCTCGGGCGGAGTAACACAGCTCGAGATGCTCGCTCATTCACGGAAATCGTGGGAAACAACCTGCCGCCGGCACACCACTTCGTCCTCACATGAGGTTACCATTGTCCATACAATAGTGCAGGTGCGATGGAAATCTTTTCTCGTTTTGGTGCGTGCTACATTTTTACGGATAGACCCCGTGAAACGCTAGAAATTGGCGGGGATGTGTCTCTTGTGGCTCACGGGGCTGTTAGGGTGGCACAGAAATCCCTCTGAATGGGAAAACGGGTCATTTTCGTGTTGCCACATTGCATGCGAACGGCATGAAACTTCCAGAGGCATTTGCAGCAGGAATGCATGTGCAGTCAAAAAAGTGAATATTTTTCACGGATAGACCCCGTGAAACGCTAGAAATTGGCGGCGATGTCTCTCTTGTGGCTCACGGGGCTGTTAGGGTGGCACAGAAATCCCTCGGAATGGGAAAACGGGTCATTTTCGTGTCGCCACATTGCATGCGAACCGCATGAAACTTCCAGAGGCATTTGCAGCAGAAATGCATGTGCAGTCAAAAAATTGAATATTTTTTTCGGATAGACCCCGTGAAACGCTAGAAATTGGCGGGGATGTGTCTCTTGTGGCTCACGGGGCTGTTAGGGTGGCACAGAAATCCCTCGGAATGGGAAAAAACGGGTCATTTTCGTGTCGCCACATTGCATGCGAACCGCATGAAACTTCCAGAGGCATTTGCAGCAGGAATGCATGTGCACTCAAAAAATGTGATATTTTTCACGGAGAGACCCCGTGAAACGCTAGAAGTGGGCGGGGATGTCTCTCTTGTGGCTCACGGGGCTGTTAGGGTGGCACAGAAATCCCTCGGAATGGGAAAACGGGTCATTTTCGTGTCGCCACATTGCATACGAACCGCATGAAACTTCCAGAGGCATTTGCAGCAGGAATGCATGTGCACTCAAAAAAGTGAATATTTCTCACGGATAGACCCCGTGATACGCTAGAAATTGGCGGGGATGTCTCTCTTGTGGCTCACGGGGCTGTTAGGGTGGCACAGAAATCCCTCGGAATGGGAAAACGGGTCATTTTCGTGTCGCCACATTGCATGCGAACCGCATGCAACTTCCAGAGGCATTTGCAGCAGAAATGCATGTGCAGTCAAAAAAGTGAATATTTTTCACGGATAGACCCCGTGAAACGCTAGAAATTGGCGGGGATGTGTCTCTTGTGGCTCACGGGGCTGTTCGGGTCGCACAGAAATCCCTGGGAATGGGAAAACGGGTCATTTTCGTGTTGCCACATTGCGTACGAACCGCATGAAACTTCCAGAGGCATTTGCAGCAGGAATGCATGTGCACTCAAAAACTTCTATATGTTTCACGGATAGACCCCGTGAAACGCTAGAAATTGGCGGGGATGTGTCTCTTGTGGCTCACGGGGCTGTTAGGGTGGCACAGAACTCCCTCGGAATGGGAAAAGGGGTCATTTTCGTGTTGCCACATTGCATGCGAACGGCATGAAACTTCCAGAGGCATTTGCAGCAGGAATGCATGTGCAGTCAAAAAAGTGAATATTTTTCACGGATAGACCCCGTGAAACGCTAGAAATTGGCGGCGATGTCTCTCTTGTGGCTCACGGGGCTGTTAGGGTGGCACAGAAATCCCTCGGAATGGGAAAACGGGTCATTTTCGTGTCGCCACATTGCATGCGAACCGCATGAAACTTCCAGAGGCATTTGCAGCAGAAATGCATGTGCAGTCAAAAAATTGAATATTTTTCACGGATAGACCCCGTGAAACGCTAGAAATTGGCGGGGATGTGTCTCTTGTGGCTCACGGGGCTGTTAGGGTGGCACAGAAATCCCTCGGAATGGGAAAAAACGGGTCATTTTCGTGTCGCCACATTGCATGCGAACCGCATGAAACTTCCAGAGGCATTTGCAGCAGGAATGCATGTGCACTCAAAAAAGTGAATATTTCTCACGGATAGACCCCGTGATACGCTAGAAATTGGCGGGGATGTCTCTCTTGTGGCTCACGGGGCTGTTAGGGTGGCACAGAAATCCCTCGGAATGGGAAAACGGGTCATTTTCGTGTCGCCACATTGCATGCGAACCGCATGCAACTTCCAGAGGCATTTGCAGCAGAAATGCATGTGCAGTCAAAAAAAAATTGATATTTTTCACGGATAGACCCCGTGAAACGCTAGAAATTGGCGGGGATGTGTCTCTTGTGGCTCACGGGGCTGTTCGGGTCGCACAGAAATCCCTGGGAATGGGAAAACGGGTCATTTTCGTGTTGCCACATTGCGTACGAACCGCATGAAACTTCCAGAGGCATTTGCAGCAGGAATGCATGTGCACTCAAAAACTTCTATATGTTTCACGGATAGACCCCGTGAAACGCTAGAAATTGGCGGGGATGTGTCTCTTGTGGCTCACGGGGCTGTTAGGGTGGCACAGAACTCCCTCGGAATGGGAAAAGGGGTCATTTTCGTGTTGCCACATTGCATAGGAACGCCATGAAACTTCCAGAGGCATTTGCAGCAGAAAGGCACGTGCACTCAAAAATTTTAATATTTTTCACGCATAGACCCCGTCAAACGCTAGAAGTTGGCGGGGATGTCTCTCTTGTGGCTCACGGGGCTGTTAGGGTCGCACAGAAATGCCTCGGAATGGGAAAACGGGTCATTTTTGTGTGGCCACATTGCATAGGAACGGCATGAAACTTCCAGAGGCATTTGCAGCAGGAATGCATGTGCACTCAAAAACGTCTATATTTTTCACGGATAGACCCCGTGAAACGCTATAAATTGGCGGGGATGTCTCTCTTGTGGCTCACGGGCGCTGTTAGTTAGGGTCGCACAGAAATCCCTCGGAATGGGAAAAGGGGTCATTTTCGTGTTGCCACATTGCGTACGAACGGCATGAAACTTCCAGAGGCATCTGCAGCAGAAATGCATGTGCACTCAAAAACGTCTATATTTTTCACGGATAGACCCCGTGAAACGCTAGAAATTGGCGGGGATGTGTCTCTTGTGGCTCACGGGGCTGTTAGGGTCGCACAGAAATCCCTCGGAATGGGAAAACGGGTCATTTTCGTGTTGCCACAATTGGCATACGAACGGCATGAAACTTCCAGAGGCATTTGCAGCAGAAATGCATGTGCACTCAAAAACGTGAATATTTTTTCACGGATAGACCCCGTCAAACGCTCGAATTTGGCGGGGATGTTTCTCTTGTGGGTCACGGGGCTGTTCGGCTCGCACAGAACTCCCTTGGTCCACCTGATTCGTGCATACAGGCAGCAACTAAAACTCTGTAAACCTGCTGTGAGGACATCTAAACAGTGGACCAGTGAGGCTGTGGAAGATTTGCGGGCGTGCTTAGACTGTACTGACTGGGATATGTTCACGACTGCTACCAATAGTCTGGATGAACTCACAGAGGCTGTGTACATCAGCTTCTGTGAGGACTGCTGTATCCCAACACGTACCAGGGTGAACTTTAACAACAACAAGCCCTGGTTCTCAGCAAAGCTCAAAAGGTTGAGGTTGGAGAAGGAGGAAGCGTTTAGGAGTGGGGATAGAGACAGATTCAAGGAGTCGAAGAACAGGTTTAGCAAAGCGGTGAGAGAGGCTAAACGACTGTACTCAGAGACACTAAAACACCAGTTCTCTACTAACGACGCTGCTTCTGTCTGCCAAAGGGCTCAGGCACATCACCAACTACAAACCCAGAGCGCCCCACACCACTAACGACTCCCGCCTAGCCAACGACCTGAACGAGTTCTACCGTAGATTTGAAAGACAATTGGACTGTCCTGAACCACCCCTTCCCACCCAAGAGGCCCCATCCCCCACCCATACTACAGAAACGACTCTCTCCTTTCAGGAGGGAGAAGTTAATGGGCTTTTCAAGAGGCAGAATCCACGCAAAGCAGCCGGGCCGGACTCTGTCTCTCCAGCCACCCTCAGGCACTGCGCTGGCCAGCTGTCTCCGGTGTTCACCAACATCTTTAACACCTCCCTGGAGACATGCCATGTACCAGCCTGTCTCAAGTCCTCCACCATCATCGCTGTGCCCAAAAAGCTAAGGCCAACAGGACTAAATGATTACAGACCGGTCGCCCTTACATCTGTGGTAATGAAGTCTTTTGAGCGCCTGCTCCTGGCACACCTCAAAGCCATCACAGACCCTCTCCTGGACCCCCTTCAGTTTGCCTACAGAGCCAACAGGTCTGTGGACGACGCAGTTAACATGGCCCTCCACTTCACCCTACAGCATGTGGACGCCCCAGCATCCTACGCCAGGATCCTGTTTGTGGACTTCAGCTCTGCCTTCAACACCATCATCCCTGCCCTGCTTCAGGACAAGCTCTTCCAGCTGAACGTGCCCTACTCCACCTGCAGGTGGATCACAGACTTCCTCTCTGACAGGAAGCAGTGCGTTAAGCCGGGAACAGAAGTCTCTGACTCCAGGTCCATCAGCACGGGAACTCCTCAGGGCTGCGTCCTTTGCCCACTGCTCTTCTCCCTGTATACCAACAGCTGCGCCTCCAATCATCTGTCCGTCAAACTCTTGAAGTTTGTCGGACGACACCACCCTCATTGGGCTGATCTCTGGTGGGGATGAGTCTGACTATAGGTGGGAAGCTGACAACCTGGTGACCTGGTGTAGCCAGAACAACTTAGAGCTAAATGCTCTAAGGACAGTTGAGATGGTTGTGGACTTCAGGAAGAATACAGCCCCACTCACCGCCATCACCCTGTTAGACTCCGCAGTCAAAATTGTGGAGTCCTTCCGCTTCCTGGGCACTATTCTCTGCCGGGACCTCAAGTGGGAACTGAACATCAGCTCCCTCGCCAAGAGAGCTCAACAGAGGATGTACTTTCGACGGCAGCTGAAGAAATGCAACCTGCCAAAGACAATGATGGTGCAATTCTATACA
>NW_027423013.1:737500-740000 GCF_048934315.1 Petromyzon marinus
CGAAACTTTGTGCGAGGCAGCATCTGACAAGGTATTCTTTGAAAGCTCAAAACGGACGGTGACATCGATCACAACCGCCTCCTCATCTTTTGCAAACACGAGGTCAGGCTTTCTCATCTCTCCCGTCTCGGATATGAACCGTGGCTCTTTGTATACAGACCAGCCCAATCTAGCCGCTTCGTCTGCCAGAATGTTACTGATCTTGTTATGTCGCGCAATTCTTGCTTTCTGTACTGCAGGACATTGACCGAGAATGTGCGAAAGGGACTCGAGTCTGGCAGAGCATTTCCTGCAGGAACGTAAGGCCCCATCTCTGCCTCTGTTCAAGCTTTCTCTTGTTGGGTAAATATTTGCCCTTAGTTGTAGTGCTGCGATAAAGAAGCATTGTTTAAAGCCGCACCATGGCCTCAACCAAGCATTACTGATTCTATCATGCGCAAAGTTTACAATGCCCCTTCCTTGAACCGGCTTTTCGCACCATCTCTGAAATTCATGCTCCCTCCAATCGCAGGGTCTCGGATATACAGGTTCTTTTGACACCGAGTCCCTGAGAACGAATGTTGGGATTGCATCACTGTCACCCCCTGCTCGTACCCACAAATTACGGTATTCTTCCTCCATACCCTGCGAGGACACAATATTACGGGTGATAGCATCGGACGAGTTTGCTATACGTTGCAGCCTTCTAACTTGAACCGAAGGGATTGTTTTTTCCAGTTTCAAGATGGCAAGGCCTCCGTCTCGGGCTCTGGCATATAACAGTCCATCACAAGTTGAAGCGGGAAGGTGGAGCCATCCTTTTACCGCCTTTCTAATCTCTTGGTCCAACCCACGGAGAGTTGATTGCTTGCAGTCCCAGTGGTCTGCAGGATATAACAATCTGGGTAGGGCATAGGCATTGAGTAGTTCAACCTTCTGAGTTGGCTTCAGAGGCGCCTCATCGATTTTCGAGATCCATGTCTTTAGCTGACAATGTAGATCAGGCTGTATAGTGTCAGTCCAAGGGCCAATTTTCAGACCAAGGTATTTCGTTGATTCATCAGGTTGGATCATATGGACATCTTTATTTTTGATAGTCCATGGGTCGCAGTTGTTCACCGTATATGAATCTTTGGTTGGGCTTATCATGAAGCCCTGGCACTTTCTGGCCTGAACCTCCAATCCCGATAGCCCACAAAATGATTCCAAGATCGCTAGATTGGCGGCCATACCAACCCAAGATTCGCTCACCAACACCAAATCATCAGCAAACGCAAGAGCTGTCACGTGGTCGGTATCAATGGAGTACCCAACTCCGTGTGACTCTAGGGTGCATATCAAAGGGTCCATGGCAAGATTGAAGAGCAGGGGTGACATGGGGTCACCCTGTTTGACACCAACACGTATGCTAATTTCTCGAGTCGACTCGCCATTGCTTTTGAACGAGGTCGTACACCGATCGTAGGCGTTCTGGATGATGCCCACCACGTGTTCATCTACTTTCTTGTGCCTTAACACCCATAAAATATGAGCATGCGAAACCGAGTCAAAAGCTTTCGCTATGTCGATAAACATGACAGCCAACGGCCTGTGCAATTTCTTAGCATGTCTCATAAGGTCCTGTAGCACCTTAAGATTTTCAGAGCAGCCAGATGCCGCTATAAAACCACGCTGCCTTGGGTTTAAGGGACAAGCACGAGCAAGACGTGCAGTCATTATTCTGGAAAATAATCTCAGAATCATTGAACCGATCGTTATTGGTCTCCAGTTCCCCAATTCTTTCAGCTTTTCATCGTCCATAACCTTAGGAATAAGAATCGTCCTATTCTTTTTCAACTCTTTGGGAATAATTCCTGTAATCATCCATGCATTAAATAGGGCTGTCAGTGTCCGACCCTCGGGGTCGGCAGCACAGATTGCAGCCCTTGTTAGGCCATCTGGCCCAGCTGCTGACGTTGGTTTAATGGCCCGTATGGCAGTCTGAACTTCCTCCACCGAAATTAGGGGCTCAAAGTATTCGTTATTTGCAACACCTGATGACTTAAATTGGCCCAGGCCATTGAATGGCAACACCTTCTCCCATTTTTCGCAGTAAAAACGATATACATCTGCGTTCGGGATTCGGCATTCATGACGTTCAGTGCCATCCAGGACTAAGGACGCAAGAAGAGAGCGGTTCTTAAAGAAGAGCTTCTGGTGCTTCATGAAGCTTCCTCGTTTTTCCGCTCTCTTCTTCATCCAAGATCGTGTGGGTAATATCCTGGGTTTAATAATGTCGTTCTCGGGTTTTGAACGTTTGCCTTTGTTTTTCACCAATCTCATCGGACAAAGCATCAATGCTGTGGCAGTTTCTACGAGGGCATCATGTTGGCCCTCGCCGTTAAGCCAAGCCTTTATTGCCTCCATTGCAGGCTTTTCCAGGGTCCCAGAATTCTCATTCGTAAGCCGCTCAGCTGCTTGAGCGAGTATGGATGAAGTCCCCGTTGTTACATTTGGTGGGGGAGACAATGTCTCAAGAGGC
>NW_027423013.1:747500-750000 GCF_048934315.1 Petromyzon marinus
TTCGTGTTGCCACATTGCATGCGAACGGCATGAAACTTCCAGAGGCATTTGCAGCAGGAATGCATGTGCAGTCAAAAAAGTGAATATTTTTCACGGATAGACCCCGTGAAACGCTAGAAATTGGCGGCGATGTCTCTCTTGTGGCTCACGGGGCTGTTAGGGTGGCACAGAAATCCCTCGGAATGGGAAAACGGGTCATTTTCGTGACGCCACATTGCATGCGAACCGCATGAAACTTCCAGAGGCATTTGCAGCAGAAATGCATGTGCAGTCAAAAAATTGAATATTTTTCACGGATAGACCCCGTGAAACGCTAGAAATTGGCGGGGATGTGTCTCTTGTGGCTCACGGGGCTGTTAGGGTGGCACAGAAATCCCTCGGAATGGGAAAAAACGGGTCATTTTCGTGTCGCCACATTGCATGCGAACCGCATGAAACTTCCAGAGGCATTTGCAGCAGGAATGCATGTGCACTCAAAAAATGTGATATTTTTCACGGAGAGACCCCGTGAAACGCTAGAAGTGGGCGGGGATGTCTCTCTTGTGGCTCACGGGGCTGTTAGGGTGGCACAGAAATCCCTCGGAATGGGAAAACGGGTCATTTTCGTGTCGCCACATTGCATACGAACCGCATGAAACTTCCAGAGGCATTTGCAGCAGGAATGCATGTGCACTCAAAAAAGTGAATATTTCTCACGGATAGACCCCGTGATACGCTAGAAATTGGCGGGGATGTCTCTCTTGTGGCTCACGGGGCTGTTAGGGTGGCACAGAAATCCCTCGGAATGGGAAAACGGGTCATTTTCGTGTCGCCACATTGCATGCGAACCGCATGCAACTTCCAGAGGCATTTGCAGCAGAAATGCATGTGCAGTCAAAAAAAAATTGATATTTTTCACGGATAGACCCCGTGAAACGCTAGAAATTGGCGGGGATGTGTCTCTTGTGGCTCACGGGGCTGTTCGGGTCGCACAGAAATCCCTGGGAATGGGAAAACGGGTCATTTTCGTGTTGCCACATTGCGTACGAACCGCATGAAACTTCCAGAGGCATTTGCAGCAGGAATGCATGTGCACTCAAAAACTTCTATATGTTTCACGGATAGACCCCGTGAAACGCTAGAAATTGGCGGGGATGTGTCTCTTGTGGCTCACGGGGCTGTTAGGGTGGCACAGAACTCCCTCGGAATGGGAAAAGGGGTCATTTTCGTGTTGCCACATTGCATGCGAACGGCATGAAACTTCCAGAGGCATTTGCAGCAGGAATGCATGTGCAGTCAAAAAAGTGAATATTTTTCACGGATAGACCCCGTGAAACGCTAGAAATTGGCGGCGATGTCTCTCTTGTGGCTCACGGGGCTGTTAGGGTGGCACAGAAATCCCTCGGAATGGGAAAACGGGTCATTTTCGTGTCGCCACATTGCATGCGAACCGCATGAAACTTCCAGAGGCATTTGCAGCAGAAATGCATGTGCAGTCAAAAAATTGAATATTTTTCACGGATAGACCCCGTGAAACGCTAGAAATTGGCGGGGATGTGTCTCTTGTGGCTCACGGGGCTGTTAGGGTGGCACAGAAATCCCTCGGAATGGGAAAAAACGGGTCATTTTCGTGTCGCCACATTGCATGCGAACCGCATGAAACTTCCAGAGGCATTTGCAGCAGGAATGCATGTGCACTCAAAAAAGTGAATATTTCTCACGGATAGACCCCGTGATACGCTAGAAATTGGCGGGGATGTCTCTCTTGTGGCTCACGGGGCTGTTAGGGTGGCACAGAAATCCCTCGGAATGGGAAAACGGGTCATTTTCGTGTCGCCACATTGCATGCGAACCGCATGCAACTTCCAGAGGCATTTGCAGCAGAAATGCATGTGCAGTCAAAAAAAAATTGATATTTTTCACGGATAGACCCCGTGAAACGCTAGAAATTGGCGGGGATGTGTCTCTTGTGGCTCACGGGGCTGTTCGGGTCGCACAGAAATCCCTGGGAATGGGAAAACGGGTCATTTTCGTGTTGCCACATTGCGTACGAACCGCATGAAACTTCCAGAGGCATTTGCAGCAGGAATGCATGTGCACTCAAAAACTTCTATATGTTTCACGGATAGACCCCGTGAAACGCTAGAAATTGGCGGGGATGTGTCTCTTGTGGCTCACGGGGCTGTTAGGGTGGCACAGAACTCCCTCGGAATGGGAAAAGGGGTCATTTTCGTGTTGCCACATTGCATAGGAACGCCATGAAACTTCCAGAGGCATTTGCAGCAGAAAGGCACGTGCACTCAAAAATTTTAATATTTTTCACGCATAGACCCCGTCAAACGCTAGAAGTTGGCGGGGATGTCTCTCTTGTGGCTCACGGGGCTGTTAGGGTCGCACAGAAATGCCTCGGAATGGGAAAACGGGTCATTTTTGTGTGGCCACATTGCATAGGAACGGCATGAAACTTCCAGAGGCATTTGCAGCAGGAATGCATGTGCACTCAAAAACGTCTATATTTTTC
>NW_027423013.1:772500-775000 GCF_048934315.1 Petromyzon marinus
GGCTCACGGGGCTGTTAGGGTGGCACAGAAATCCCTCGGAATGGGAAAACGGGTCATTTTCGTGTTGCCACATTGCATGCGAACGGCATGAAACTTCCAGAGGCATTTGCAGCAGGAATGCATGTGCAGTCAAAAAAGTGAATATTTTTCACGGATAGACCCCGTGAAACGCTAGAAATTGGCGGCGATGTCTCTCTTGTGGCTCACGGGGCTGTTAGGGTGGCACAGAAATCCCTCGGAATGGGAAAACGGGTCATTTTCGTGTCGCCACATTGCATGCGAACCGCATGAAACTTCCAGAGGCATTTGCAGCAGAAATGCATGTGCAGTCAAAAAATTGAATATTTTTCACGGATAGACCCCGTGAAACGCTAGAAATTGGCGGGGATGTGTCTCTTGTGGCTCACGGGGCTGTTAGGGTGGCACAGAAATCCCTCGGAATGGGAAAAAACGGGTCATTTTCGTGTCGCCACATTGCATGCGAACCGCATGAAACTTCCAGAGGCATTTGCAGCAGGAATGCATGTGCACTCAAAAAATGTGATATTTTTCACGGAGAGACCCCGTGAAACGCTAGAAGTGGGCGGGGATGTCTCTCTTGTGGCTCACGGGGCTGTTAGGGTGGCACAGAAATCCCTCGGAATGGGAAAACGGGTCATTTTCGTGTCGCCACATTGCATACGAACCGCATGAAACTTCCAGAGGCATTTGCAGCAGGAATGCATGTGCACTCAAAAAAGTGAATATTTCTCACGGATAGACCCCGTGATACGCTAGAAATTGGCGGGGATGTCTCTCTTGTGGCTCACGGGGCTGTTAGGGTGGCACAGAAATCCCTCGGAATGGGAAAACGGGTCATTTTCGTGTCGCCACATTGCATGCGAACCGCATGCAACTTCCAGAGGCATTTGCAGCAGAAATGCATGTGCAGTCAAAAAAAAATTGATATTTTTCACGGATAGACCCCGTGAAACGCTAGAAATTGGCGGGGATGTGTCTCTTGTGGCTCACGGGGCTGTTCGGGTCGCACAGAAATCCCTGGGAATGGGAAAACGGGTCATTTTCGTGTTGCCACATTGCGTACGAACCGCATGAAACTTCCAGAGGCATTTGCAGCAGGAATGCATGTGCACTCAAAAACTTCTATATGTTTCACGGATAGACCCCGTGAAACGCTAGAAATTGGCGGGGATGTGTCTCTTGTGGCTCACGGGGCTGTTAGGGTGGCACAGAACTCCCTCGGAATGGGAAAAGGGGTCATTTTCGTGTTGCCACATTGCATAGGAACGCCATGAAACTTCCAGAGGCATTTGCAGCAGAAAGGCACGTGCACTCAAAAATTTTAATATTTTTCACGCATAGACCCCGTCAAACGCTAGAAGTTGGCGGGGATGTCTCTCTTGTGGCTCACGGGGCTGTTAGGGTCGCACAGAAATGCCTCGGAATGGGAAAACGGGTCATTTTTGTGTGGCCACATTGCATAGGAACGGCATGAAACTTCCAGAGGCATTTGCAGCAGGAATGCATGTGCACTCAAAAACGTCTATATTTTTCACGGATAGACCCCGTGAAACGCTATAAATTGGCGGGGATGTCTCTCTTGTGGCTCACGGGCGCTGTTAGTTAGGGTCGCACAGAAATCCCTCGGAATGGGAAAAGGGGTCATTTTCGTGTTGCCACATTGCGTACGAACGGCATGAAACTTCCAGAGGCATCTGCAGCAGAAATGCATGTGCACTCAAAAACGTCTATATTTTTCACGGATAGACCCCGTGAAACGCTAGAAATTGGCGGGGATGTGTCTCTTGTGGCTCACGGGGCTGTTAGGGTCGCACAGAAATCCCTCGGAATGGGAAAACGGGTCATTTTCGTGTTGCCACAATTGGCATACGAACGGCATGAAACTTCCAGAGGCATTTGCAGCAGAAATGCATGTGCACTCAAAAACGTGAATATTTTTTCACGGATAGACCCCGTCAAACGCTCGAATTTGGCGGGGATGTTTCTCTTGTGGGTCACGGGGCTGTTCGGCTCGCACAGAACTCCCTTGGTCCACCTGATTCGTGCATACAGGCAGCAACTAAAACTCTGTAAACCTGCTGTGAGGACATCTAAACAGTGGACCAGTGAGGCTGTGGAAGATTTGCGGGCGTGCTTAGACTGTACTGACTGGGATATGTTCACGACTGCTACCAATAGTCTGGATGAACTCACAGAGGCTGTGTACATCAGCTTCTGTGAGGACTGCTGTATCCCAACACGTACCAGGGTGAACTTTAACAACAACAAGCCCTGGTTCTCAGCAAAGCTCAAAAGGTTGAGGTTGGAGAAGGAGGAAGCGTTTAGGAGTGGGGATAGAGACAGATTCAAGGAGTCGAAGAACAGGTTTAGCAAAGCGGTGAGAGAGGCTAAACGACTGTACTCAGAGACACTAAAACACCAGTTCTCTACTAACGACGCTGCTTCTGTCTGCCAAAGGGCTCAGGCACATCACCAACTA
>NW_027423013.1:785000-787500 GCF_048934315.1 Petromyzon marinus
GCGAACCGCATGAAACTTCCAGAGGCATTTGCAGCAGGAATGCATGTGCACTCAAAAAATGTGATATTTTTCACGGAGAGACCCCGTGAAACGCTAGAAGTGGGCGGGGATGTCTCTCTTGTGGCTCACGGGGCTGTTAGGGTGGCACAGAAATCCCTCGGAATGGGAAAACGGGTCATTTTCGTGTCGCCACATTGCATACGAACCGCATGAAACTTCCAGAGGCATTTGCAGCAGGAATGCATGTGCACTCAAAAAAGTGAATATTTCTCACGGATAGACCCCGTGATACGCTAGAAATTGGCGGGGATGTCTCTCTTGTGGCTCACGGGGCTGTTAGGGTGGCACAGAAATCCCTCGGAATGGGAAAACGGGTCATTTTCGTGTCGCCACATTGCATGCGAACCGCATGCAACTTCCAGAGGCATTTGCAGCAGAAATGCATGTGCAGTCAAAAAAAAATTGATATTTTTCACGGATAGACCCCGTGAAACGCTAGAAATTGGCGGGGATGTGTCTCTTGTGGCTCACGGGGCTGTTCGGGTCGCACAGAAATCCCTGGGAATGGGAAAACGGGTCATTTTCGTGTTGCCACATTGCGTACGAACCGCATGAAACTTCCAGAGGCATTTGCAGCAGGAATGCATGTGCACTCAAAAACTTCTATATGTTTCACGGATAGACCCCGTGAAACGCTAGAAATTGGCGGGGATGTGTCTCTTGTGGCTCACGGGGCTGTTAGGGTGGCACAGAACTCCCTCGGAATGGGAAAAGGGGTCATTTTCGTGTTGCCACATTGCATAGGAACGCCATGAAACTTCCAGAGGCATTTGCAGCAGAAAGGCACGTGCACTCAAAAATTTTAATATTTTTCACGCATAGACCCCGTCAAACGCTAGAAGTTGGCGGGGATGTCTCTCTTGTGGCTCACGGGGCTGTTAGGGTCGCACAGAAATGCCTCGGAATGGGAAAACGGGTCATTTTTGTGTGGCCACATTGCATAGGAACGGCATGAAACTTCCAGAGGCATTTGCAGCAGGAATGCATGTGCACTCAAAAACGTCTATATTTTTCACGGATAGACCCCGTGAAACGCTATAAATTGGCGGGGATGTCTCTCTTGTGGCTCACGGGCGCTGTTAGTTAGGGTCGCACAGAAATCCCTCGGAATGGGAAAAGGGGTCATTTTCGTGTTGCCACATTGCGTACGAACGGCATGAAACTTCCAGAGGCATCTGCAGCAGAAATGCATGTGCACTCAAAAACGTCTATATTTTTCACGGATAGACCCCGTGAAACGCTAGAAATTGGCGGGGATGTGTCTCTTGTGGCTCACGGGGCTGTTAGGGTCGCACAGAAATCCCTCGGAATGGGAAAACGGGTCATTTTCGTGTTGCCACAATTGGCATACGAACGGCATGAAACTTCCAGAGGCATTTGCAGCAGAAATGCATGTGCACTCAAAAACGTGAATATTTTTTCACGGATAGACCCCGTCAAACGCTCGAATTTGGCGGGGATGTTTCTCTTGTGGGTCACGGGGCTGTTCGGCTCGCACAGAACTCCCTTGGTCCACCTGATTCGTGCATACAGGCAGCAACTAAAACTCTGTAAACCTGCTGTGAGGACATCTAAACAGTGGACCAGTGAGGCTGTGGAAGATTTGCGGGCGTGCTTAGACTGTACTGACTGGGATATGTTCACGACTGCTACCAATAGTCTGGATGAACTCACAGAGGCTGTGTACATCAGCTTCTGTGAGGACTGCTGTATCCCAACACGTACCAGGGTGAACTTTAACAACAACAAGCCCTGGTTCTCAGCAAAGCTCAAAAGGTTGAGGTTGGAGAAGGAGGAAGCGTTTAGGAGTGGGGATAGAGACAGATTCAAGGAGTCGAAGAACAGGTTTAGCAAAGCGGTGAGAGAGGCTAAACGACTGTACTCAGAGACACTAAAACACCAGTTCTCTACTAACGACGCTGCTTCTGTCTGCCAAAGGGCTCAGGCACATCACCAACTACAAACCCAGAGCGCCCCACACCACTAACGACTCCCGCCTAGCCAACGACCTGAACGAGTTCTACCGTAGATTTGAAAGACAATTGGACTGTCCTGAACCACCCCTTCCCACCCAAGAGGCCCCATCCCCCACCCATACTACAGAAACGACTCTCTCCTTTCAGGAGGGAGAAGTTAATGGGCTTTTCAAGAGGCAGAATCCACGCAAAGCAGCCGGGCCGGACTCTGTCTCTCCAGCCACCCTCAGGCACTGCGCTGGCCAGCTGTCTCCGGTGTTCACCAACATCTTTAACACCTCCCTGGAGACATGCCATGTACCAGCCTGTCTCAAGTCCTCCACCATCATCGCTGTGCCCAAAAAGCTAAGGCCAACAGGACTAAATGATTACAGACCGGTCGCCCTTACATCTGTGGTAATGAAGTCTTTTGAGCGCCTGCTCCTGGCACACCTCAAAGCCATCACAGACCCTCTCCTGGACCC
>NW_027423013.1:800000-802500 GCF_048934315.1 Petromyzon marinus
TTGGCGGGGATGTGTCTCTTGTGGCTCACGGGGCTGTTAGGGTGGCACAGAAATCCCTCGGAATGGGAAAAAACGGGTCATTTTCGTGTCGCCACATTGCATGCGAACCGCATGAAACTTCCAGAGGCATTTGCAGCAGGAATGCATGTGCACTCAAAAAATGTGATATTTTTCACGGAGAGACCCCGTGAAACGCTAGAAGTGGGCGGGGATGTCTCTCTTGTGGCTCACGGGGCTGTTAGGGTGGCACAGAAATCCCTCGGAATGGGAAAACGGGTCATTTTCGTGTCGCCACATTGCATACGAACCGCATGAAACTTCCAGAGGCATTTGCAGCAGGAATGCATGTGCACTCAAAAAAGTGAATATTTCTCACGGATAGACCCCGTGATACGCTAGAAATTGGCGGGGATGTCTCTCTTGTGGCTCACGGGGCTGTTAGGGTGGCACAGAAATCCCTCGGAATGGGAAAACGGGTCATTTTCGTGTCGCCACATTGCATGCGAACCGCATGCAACTTCCAGAGGCATTTGCAGCAGAAATGCATGTGCAGTCAAAAAAAAATTGATATTTTTCACGGATAGACCCCGTGAAACGCTAGAAATTGGCGGGGATGTGTCTCTTGTGGCTCACGGGGCTGTTCGGGTCGCACAGAAATCCCTGGGAATGGGAAAACGGGTCATTTTCGTGTTGCCACATTGCGTACGAACCGCATGAAACTTCCAGAGGCATTTGCAGCAGGAATGCATGTGCACTCAAAAACTTCTATATGTTTCACGGATAGACCCCGTGAAACGCTAGAAATTGGCGGGGATGTGTCTCTTGTGGCTCACGGGGCTGTTAGGGTGGCACAGAACTCCCTCGGAATGGGAAAAGGGGTCATTTTCGTGTTGCCACATTGCATAGGAACGCCATGAAACTTCCAGAGGCATTTGCAGCAGAAAGGCACGTGCACTCAAAAATTTTAATATTTTTCACGCATAGACCCCGTCAAACGCTAGAAGTTGGCGGGGATGTCTCTCTTGTGGCTCACGGGGCTGTTAGGGTCGCACAGAAATGCCTCGGAATGGGAAAACGGGTCATTTTTGTGTGGCCACATTGCATAGGAACGGCATGAAACTTCCAGAGGCATTTGCAGCAGGAATGCATGTGCACTCAAAAACGTCTATATTTTTCACGGATAGACCCCGTGAAACGCTATAAATTGGCGGGGATGTCTCTCTTGTGGCTCACGGGCGCTGTTAGTTAGGGTCGCACAGAAATCCCTCGGAATGGGAAAAGGGGTCATTTTCGTGTTGCCACATTGCGTACGAACGGCATGAAACTTCCAGAGGCATCTGCAGCAGAAATGCATGTGCACTCAAAAACGTCTATATTTTTCACGGATAGACCCCGTGAAACGCTAGAAATTGGCGGGGATGTGTCTCTTGTGGCTCACGGGGCTGTTAGGGTCGCACAGAAATCCCTCGGAATGGGAAAACGGGTCATTTTCGTGTTGCCACAATTGGCATACGAACGGCATGAAACTTCCAGAGGCATTTGCAGCAGAAATGCATGTGCACTCAAAAACGTGAATATTTTTTCACGGATAGACCCCGTCAAACGCTCGAATTTGGCGGGGATGTTTCTCTTGTGGGTCACGGGGCTGTTCGGCTCGCACAGAACTCCCTTGGTCCACCTGATTCGTGCATACAGGCAGCAACTAAAACTCTGTAAACCTGCTGTGAGGACATCTAAACAGTGGACCAGTGAGGCTGTGGAAGATTTGCGGGCGTGCTTAGACTGTACTGACTGGGATATGTTCACGACTGCTACCAATAGTCTGGATGAACTCACAGAGGCTGTGTACATCAGCTTCTGTGAGGACTGCTGTATCCCAACACGTACCAGGGTGAACTTTAACAACAACAAGCCCTGGTTCTCAGCAAAGCTCAAAAGGTTGAGGTTGGAGAAGGAGGAAGCGTTTAGGAGTGGGGATAGAGACAGATTCAAGGAGTCGAAGAACAGGTTTAGCAAAGCGGTGAGAGAGGCTAAACGACTGTACTCAGAGACACTAAAACACCAGTTCTCTACTAACGACGCTGCTTCTGTCTGCCAAAGGGCTCAGGCACATCACCAACTACAAACCCAGAGCGCCCCACACCACTAACGACTCCCGCCTAGCCAACGACCTGAACGAGTTCTACCGTAGATTTGAAAGACAATTGGACTGTCCTGAACCACCCCTTCCCACCCAAGAGGCCCCATCCCCCACCCATACTACAGAAACGACTCTCTCCTTTCAGGAGGGAGAAGTTAATGGGCTTTTCAAGAGGCAGAATCCACGCAAAGCAGCCGGGCCGGACTCTGTCTCTCCAGCCACCCTCAGGCACTGCGCTGGCCAGCTGTCTCCGGTGTTCACCAACATCTTTAACACCTCCCTGGAGACATGCCATGTACCAGCCTGTCTCAAGTCCTCCACCATCATCGCTGTGCCCAAAAAGCTAAGGCCAACAGGACT
>NW_027423013.1:812500-817500 GCF_048934315.1 Petromyzon marinus
TGAAACGCTAGAAATTGGCGGGGATGTGTCTCTTGTGGCTCACGGGGCTGTTAGGGTGGCACAGAAATCCCTCTGAATGGGAAAACGGGTCATTTTCGTGTTGCCACATTGCATGCGAACGGCATGAAACTTCCAGAGGCATTTGCAGCAGGAATGCATGTGCAGTCAAAAAAGTGAATATTTTTCACGGATAGACCCCGTGAAACGCTAGAAATTGGCGGCGATGTCTCTCTTGTGGCTCACGGGGCTGTTAGGGTGGCACAGAAATCCCTCGGAATGGGAAAACGGGTCATTTTCGTGTCGCCACATTGCATGCGAACCGCATGAAACTTCCAGAGGCATTTGCAGCAGAAATGCATGTGCAGTCAAAAAATTGAATATTTTTCACGGATAGACCCCGTGAAACGCTAGAAATTGGCGGGGATGTGTCTCTTGTGGCTCACGGGGCTGTTAGGGTGGCACAGAAATCCCTCGGAATGGGAAAAAACGGGTCATTTTCGTGTCGCCACATTGCATGCGAACCGCATGAAACTTCCAGAGGCATTTGCAGCAGGAATGCATGTGCACTCAAAAAATGTGATATTTTTCACGGAGAGACCCCGTGAAACGCTAGAAGTGGGCGGGGATGTCTCTCTTGTGGCTCACGGGGCTGTTAGGGTGGCACAGAAATCCCTCGGAATGGGAAAACGGGTCATTTTCGTGTCGCCACATTGCATACGAACCGCATGAAACTTCCAGAGGCATTTGCAGCAGGAATGCATGTGCACTCAAAAAAGTGAATATTTCTCACGGATAGACCCCGTGATACGCTAGAAATTGGCGGGGATGTCTCTCTTGTGGCTCACGGGGCTGTTAGGGTGGCACAGAAATCCCTCGGAATGGGAAAACGGGTCATTTTCGTGTCGCCACATTGCATGCGAACCGCATGCAACTTCCAGAGGCATTTGCAGCAGAAATGCATATGCAGTCAAAAAAAAATTGATATTTTTCACGGATAGACCCCGTGAAACGCTAGAAATTGGCGGGGATGTGTCTCTTGTGGCTCACGGGGCTGTTCGGGTCGCACAGAAATCCCTGGGAATGGGAAAACGGGTCATTTTCGTGTTGCCACATTGCGTACGAACCGCATGAAACTTCCAGAGGCATTTGCAGCAGGAATGCATGTGCACTCAAAAACTTCTATATGTTTCACGGATAGACCCCGTGAAACGCTAGAAATTGGCGGGGATGTGTCTCTTGTGGCTCACGGGGCTGTTAGGGTGGCACAGAACTCCCTCGGAATGGGAAAAGGGGTCATTTTCGTGTTGCCACATTGCATGCGAACGGCATGAAACTTCCAGAGGCATTTGCAGCAGGAATGCATGTGCAGTCAAAAAAGTGAATATTTTTCACGGATAGACCCCGTGAAACGCTAGAAATTGGCGGCGATGTCTCTCTTGTGGCTCACGGGGCTGTTAGGGTGGCACAGAAATCCCTCGGAATGGGAAAACGGGTCATTTTCGTGTCGCCACATTGCATGCGAACCGCATGAAACTTCCAGAGGCATTTGCAGCAGAAATGCATGTGCAGTCAAAAAATTGAATATTTTTCACGGATAGACCCCGTGAAACGCTAGAAATTGGCGGGGATGTGTCTCTTGTGGCTCACGGGGCTGTTAGGGTGGCACAGAAATCCCTCGGAATGGGAAAAAACGGGTCATTTTCGTGTCGCCACATTGCATGCGAACCGCATGAAACTTCCAGAGGCATTTGCAGCAGGAATGCATGTGCACTCAAAAAATGTGATATTTTTCACGGAGAGACCCCGTGAAACGCTAGAAGTGGGCGGGGATGTCTCTCTTGTGGCTCACGGGGCTGTTAGGGTGGCACAGAAATCCCTCGGAATGGGAAAACGGGTCATTTTCGTGTCGCCACATTGCATACGAACCGCATGAAACTTCCAGAGGCATTTGCAGCAGGAATGCATGTGCACTCAAAAAAGTGAATATTTCTCACGGATAGACCCCGTGATACGCTAGAAATTGGCGGGGATGTCTCTCTTGTGGCTCACGGGGCTGTTAGGGTGGCACAGAAATCCCTCGGAATGGGAAAACGGGTCATTTTCGTGTCGCCACATTGCATGCGAACCGCATGCAACTTCCAGAGGCATTTGCAGCAGAAATGCATGTGCAGTCAAAAAAAAATTGATATTTTTCACGGATAGACCCCGTGAAACGCTAGAAATTGGCGGGGATGTGTCTCTTGTGGCTCACGGGGCTGTTCGGGTCGCACAGAAATCCCTGGGAATGGGAAAACGGGTCATTTTCGTGTTGCCACATTGCGTACGAACCGCATGAAACTTCCAGAGGCATTTGCAGCAGGAATGCATGTGCACTCAAAAACTTCTATATGTTTCACGGATAGACCCCGTGAAACGCTAGAAATTGGCGGGGATGTGTCTCTTGTGGCTCACGGGGCTGTTAGGGTGGCACAGAACTCCCTCGGAATGGGAAAAGGGGTCATTTTCGTGTTGCCACATTGCATAGGAACGCCATGAAACTTCCAGAGGCATTTGCAGCAGAAAGGCACGTGCACTCAAAAATTTTAATATTTTTCACGCATAGACCCCGTCAAACGCTAGAAGTTGGCGGGGATGTCTCTCTTGTGGCTCACGGGGCTGTTAGGGTCGCACAGAAATGCCTCGGAATGGGAAAACGGGTCATTTTTGTGTGGCCACATTGCATAGGAACGGCATGAAACTTCCAGAGGCATTTGCAGCAGGAATGCATGTGCACTCAAAAACGTCTATATTTTTCACGGATAGACCCCGTGAAACGCTATAAATTGGCGGGGATGTCTCTCTTGTGGCTCACGGGCGCTGTTAGTTAGGGTCGCACAGAAATCCCTCGGAATGGGAAAAGGGGTCATTTTCGTGTTGCCACATTGCGTACGAACGGCATGAAACTTCCAGAGGCATCTGCAGCAGAAATGCATGTGCACTCAAAAACGTCTATATTTTTCACGGATAGACCCCGTGAAACGCTAGAAATTGGCGGGGATGTGTCTCTTGTGGCTCACGGGGCTGTTAGGGTCGCACAGAAATCCCTCGGAATGGGAAAACGGGTCATTTTCGTGTTGCCACAATTGGCATACGAACGGCATGAAACTTCCAGAGGCATTTGCAGCAGAAATGCATGTGCACTCAAAAACGTGAATATTTTTTCACGGATAGACCCCGTCAAACGCTCGAATTTGGCGGGGATGTTTCTCTTGTGGGTCACGGGGCTGTTCGGCTCGCACAGAACTCCCTTGGTCCACCTGATTCGTGCATACAGGCAGCAACTAAAACTCTGTAAACCTGCTGTGAGGACATCTAAACAGTGGACCAGTGAGGCTGTGGAAGATTTGCGGGCGTGCTTAGACTGTACTGACTGGGATATGTTCACGACTGCTACCAATAGTCTGGATGAACTCACAGAGGCTGTGTACATCAGCTTCTGTGAGGACTGCTGTATCCCAACACGTACCAGGGTGAACTTTAACAACAACAAGCCCTGGTTCTCAGCAAAGCTCAAAAGGTTGAGGTTGGAGAAGGAGGAAGCGTTTAGGAGTGGGGATAGAGACAGATTCAAGGAGTCGAAGAACAGGTTTAGCAAAGCGGTGAGAGAGGCTAAACGACTGTACTCAGAGACACTAAAACACCAGTTCTCTACTAACGACGCTGCTTCTGTCTGCCAAAGGGCTCAGGCACATCACCAACTACAAACCCAGAGCGCCCCACACCACTAACGACTCCCGCCTAGCCAACGACCTGAACGAGTTCTACCGTAGATTTGAAAGACAATTGGACTGTCCTGAACCACCCCTTCCCACCCAAGAGGCCCCATCCCCCACCCATACTACAGAAACGACTCTCTCCTTTCAGGAGGGAGAAGTTAATGGGCTTTTCAAGAGGCAGAATCCACGCAAAGCAGCCGGGCCGGACTCTGTCTCTCCAGCCACCCTCAGGCACTGCGCTGGCCAGCTGTCTCCGGTGTTCACCAACATCTTTAACACCTCCCTGGAGACATGCCATGTACCAGCCTGTCTCAAGTCCTCCACCATCATCGCTGTGCCCAAAAAGCTAAGGCCAACAGGACTAAATGATTACAGACCGGTCGCCCTTACATCTGTGGTAATGAAGTCTTTTGAGCGCCTGCTCCTGGCACACCTCAAAGCCATCACAGACCCTCTCCTGGACCCCCTTCAGTTTGCCTACAGAGCCAACAGGTCTGTGGACGACGCAGTTAACATGGCCCTCCACTTCACCCTACAGCATGTGGACGCCCCAGCATCCTACGCCAGGATCCTGTTTGTGGACTTCAGCTCTGCCTTCAACACCATCATCCCTGCCCTGCTTCAGGACAAGCTCTTCCAGCTGAACGTGCCCTACTCCACCTGCAGGTGGATCACAGACTTCCTCTCTGACAGGAAGCAGTGCGTTAAGCCGGGAACAGAAGTCTCTGACTCCAGGTCCATCAGCACGGGAACTCCTCAGGGCTGCGTCCTTTGCCCACTGCTCTTCTCCCTGTATACCAACAGCTGCGCCTCCAATCATCTGTCCGTCAAACTCTTGAAGTTTGTCGGACGACACCACCCTCATTGGGCTGATCTCTGGTGGGGATGAGTCTGACTATAGGTGGGAAGCTGACAACCTGGTGACCTGGTGTAGCCAGAACAACTTAGAGCTAAATGCTCTAAGGACAGTTGAGATGGTTGTGGACTTCAGGAAGAATACAGCCCCACTCACCGCCATCACCCTGTTAGACTCCGCAGTCAAAATTGTGGAGTCCTTCCGCTTCCTGGGCACTATTCTCTGCCGGGACCTCAAGTGGGAACTGAACATCAGCTCCCTCGCCAAGAGAGCTCAACAGAGGATGTACTTTCGACGGCAGCTGAAGAAATGCAACCTGCCAAAGACAATGATGGTGCAATTCTATACAGCGATCATTGAATCCATCCTCACCTCCTCCATAACCGTCT
>NW_027423013.1:827500-830000 GCF_048934315.1 Petromyzon marinus
GTCATTTTCGTGTTGCCACATTGCGTACGAACCGCATGAAACTTCCAGAGGCATTTGCAGCAGGAATGCATGTGCACTCAAAAACTTCTATATGTTTCACGGATAGACCCCGTGAAACGCTAGAAATTGGCGGGGATGTGTCTCTTGTGGCTCACGGGGCTGTTAGGGTGGCACAGAACTCCCTCGGAATGGGAAAAGGGGTCATTTTCGTGTTGCCACATTGCATAGGAACGCCATGAAACTTCCAGAGGCATTTGCAGCAGAAAGGCACGTGCACTCAAAAATTTTAATATTTTTCACGCATAGACCCCGTCAAACGCTAGAAGTTGGCGGGGATGTCTCTCTTGTGGCTCACGGGGCTGTTAGGGTCGCACAGAAATGCCTCGGAATGGGAAAACGGGTCATTTTTGTGTGGCCACATTGCATAGGAACGGCATGAAACTTCCAGAGGCATTTGCAGCAGGAATGCATGTGCACTCAAAAACGTCTATATTTTTCACGGATAGACCCCGTGAAACGCTATAAATTGGCGGGGATGTCTCTCTTGTGGCTCACGGGCGCTGTTAGTTAGGGTCGCACAGAAATCCCTCGGAATGGGAAAAGGGGTCATTTTCGTGTTGCCACATTGCGTACGAACGGCATGAAACTTCCAGAGGCATCTGCAGCAGAAATGCATGTGCACTCAAAAACGTCTATATTTTTCACGGATAGACCCCGTGAAACGCTAGAAATTGGCGGGGATGTGTCTCTTGTGGCTCACGGGGCTGTTAGGGTCGCACAGAAATCCCTCGGAATGGGAAAACGGGTCATTTTCGTGTTGCCACAATTGGCATACGAACGGCATGAAACTTCCAGAGGCATTTGCAGCAGAAATGCATGTGCACTCAAAAACGTGAATATTTTTTCACGGATAGACCCCGTCAAACGCTCGAATTTGGCGGGGATGTTTCTCTTGTGGGTCACGGGGCTGTTCGGCTCGCACAGAACTCCCTTGGTCCACCTGATTCGTGCATACAGGCAGCAACTAAAACTCTGTAAACCTGCTGTGAGGACATCTAAACAGTGGACCAGTGAGGCTGTGGAAGATTTGCGGGCGTGCTTAGACTGTACTGACTGGGATATGTTCACGACTGCTACCAATAGTCTGGATGAACTCACAGAGGCTGTGTACATCAGCTTCTGTGAGGACTGCTGTATCCCAACACGTACCAGGGTGAACTTTAACAACAACAAGCCCTGGTTCTCAGCAAAGCTCAAAAGGTTGAGGTTGGAGAAGGAGGAAGCGTTTAGGAGTGGGGATAGAGACAGATTCAAGGAGTCGAAGAACAGGTTTAGCAAAGCGGTGAGAGAGGCTAAACGACTGTACTCAGAGACACTAAAACACCAGTTCTCTACTAACGACGCTGCTTCTGTCTGCCAAAGGGCTCAGGCACATCACCAACTACAAACCCAGAGCGCCCCACACCACTAACGACTCCCGCCTAGCCAACGACCTGAACGAGTTCTACCGTAGATTTGAAAGACAATTGGACTGTCCTGAACCACCCCTTCCCACCCAAGAGGCCCCATCCCCCACCCATACTACAGAAACGACTCTCTCCTTTCAGGAGGGAGAAGTTAATGGGCTTTTCAAGAGGCAGAATCCACGCAAAGCAGCCGGGCCGGACTCTGTCTCTCCAGCCACCCTCAGGCACTGCGCTGGCCAGCTGTCTCCGGTGTTCACCAACATCTTTAACACCTCCCTGGAGACATGCCATGTACCAGCCTGTCTCAAGTCCTCCACCATCATCGCTGTGCCCAAAAAGCTAAGGCCAACAGGACTAAATGATTACAGACCGGTCGCCCTTACATCTGTGGTAATGAAGTCTTTTGAGCGCCTGCTCCTGGCACACCTCAAAGCCATCACAGACCCTCTCCTGGACCCCCTTCAGTTTGCCTACAGAGCCAACAGGTCTGTGGACGACGCAGTTAACATGGCCCTCCACTTCACCCTACAGCATGTGGACGCCCCAGCATCCTACGCCAGGATCCTGTTTGTGGACTTCAGCTCTGCCTTCAACACCATCATCCCTGCCCTGCTTCAGGACAAGCTCTTCCAGCTGAACGTGCCCTACTCCACCTGCAGGTGGATCACAGACTTCCTCTCTGACAGGAAGCAGTGCGTTAAGCCGGGAACAGAAGTCTCTGACTCCAGGTCCATCAGCACGGGAACTCCTCAGGGCTGCGTCCTTTGCCCACTGCTCTTCTCCCTGTATACCAACAGCTGCGCCTCCAATCATCTGTCCGTCAAACTCTTGAAGTTTGTCGGACGACACCACCCTCATTGGGCTGATCTCTGGTGGGGATGAGTCTGACTATAGGTGGGAAGCTGACAACCTGGTGACCTGGTGTAGCCAGAACAACTTAGAGCTAAATGCTCTAAGGACAGTTGAGATGGTTGTGGACTTCAGGAAGAATACAGCCCCACTCACCGCCATCACCCTGTTAGACTCCGCAGTCA
>NW_027423013.1:862500-865000 GCF_048934315.1 Petromyzon marinus
TTGTGGCTCACGGGGCTGTTAGGGTGGCACAGAAATCCCTCGGAATGGGAAAACGGGTCATTTTCGTGTTGCCACATTGCATGCGAACGGCATGAAACTTCCAGAGGCATTTGCAGCAGGAATGCATGTGCAGTCAAAAAAGTGAATATTTTTCACGGATAGACCCCGTGAAACGCTAGAAATTGGCGGCGATGTCTCTCTTGTGGCTCACGGGGCTGTTAGGGTGGCACAGAAATCCCTCGGAATGGGAAAAAACGGGTCATTTTCGTGTCGCCACATTGCATGCGAACCGCATGAAACTTCCAGAGGCATTTGCAGCAGGAATGCATGTGCACTCAAAAAATGTGATATTTTTCACGGAGAGACCCCGTGAAACGCTAGAAGTGGGCGGGGATGTCTCTCTTGTGGCTCACGGGGCTGTTAGGGTGGCACAGAAATCCCTCGGAATGGGAAAACGGGTCATTTTCGTGTCGCCACATTGCATACGAACCGCATGAAACTTCCAGAGGCATTTGCAGCAGGAATGCATGTGCACTCAAAAAAGTGAATATTTCTCACGGATAGACCCCGTGATACGCTAGAAATTGGCGGGGATGTCTCTCTTGTGGCTCACGGGGCTGTTAGGGTGGCACAGAAATCCCTCGGAATGGGAAAACGGGTCATTTTCGTGTCGCCACATTGCATGCGAACCGCATGCAACTTCCAGAGGCATTTGCAGCAGAAATGCATGTGCAGTCAAAAAAAATTGATATTTTTCACGGATAGACCCCGTGAAACGCTAGAAATTGGCGGGGATGTGTCTCTTGTGGCTCACGGGGCTGTTCGGGTCGCACAGAAATCCCTGGGAATGGGAAAACGGGTCATTTTCGTGTTGCCACATTGCGTACGAACCGCATGAAACTTCCAGAGGCATTTGCAGCAGGAATGCATGTGCACTCAAAAACTTCTATATGTTTCACGGATAGACCCCGTGAAACGCTAGAAATTGGCGGGGATGTGTCTCTTGTGGCTCACGGGGCTGTTAGGGTGGCACAGAACTCCCTCGGAATGGGAAAAGGGGTCATTTTCGTGTTGCCACATTGCATAGGAACGCCATGAAACTTCCAGAGGCATTTGCAGCAGAAAGGCACGTGCACTCAAAAATTTTAATATTTTTCACGCATAGACCCCGTCAAACGCTAGAAGTTGGCGGGGATGTCTCTCTTGTGGCTCACGGGGCTGTTAGGGTCGCACAGAAATGCCTCGGAATGGGAAAACGGGTCATTTTTGTGTGGCCACATTGCATAGGAACGGCATGAAACTTCCAGAGGCATTTGCAGCAGGAATGCATGTGCACTCAAAAACGTCTATATTTTTCACGGATAGACCCCGTGAAACGCTATAAATTGGCGGGGATGTCTCTCTTGTGGCTCACGGGCGCTGTTAGTTAGGGTCGCACAGAAATCCCTCGGAATGGGAAAAGGGGTCATTTTCGTGTTGCCACATTGCGTACGAACGGCATGAAACTTCCAGAGGCATCTGCAGCAGAAATGCATGTGCACTCAAAAACGTCTATATTTTTCACGGATAGACCCCGTGAAACGCTAGAAATTGGCGGGGATGTGTCTCTTGTGGCTCACGGGGCTGTTAGGGTCGCACAGAAATCCCTCGGAATGGGAAAACGGGTCATTTTCGTGTTGCCACAATTGGCATACGAACGGCATGAAACTTCCAGAGGCATTTGCAGCAGAAATGCATGTGCACTCAAAAACGTGAATATTTTTTCACGGATAGACCCCGTCAAACGCTCGAATTTGGCGGGGATGTTTCTCTTGTGGGTCACGGGGCTGTTCGGCTCGCACAGAACTCCCTTGGTCCACCTGATTCGTGCATACAGGCAGCAACTAAAACTCTGTAAACCTGCTGTGAGGACATCTAAACAGTGGACCAGTGAGGCTGTGGAAGATTTGCGGGCGTGCTTAGACTGTACTGACTGGGATATGTTCACGACTGCTACCAATAGTCTGGATGAACTCACAGAGGCTGTGTACATCAGCTTCTGTGAGGACTGCTGTATCCCAACACGTACCAGGGTGAACTTTAACAACAACAAGCCCTGGTTCTCAGCAAAGCTCAAAAGGTTGAGGTTGGAGAAGGAGGAAGCGTTTAGGAGTGGGGATAGAGACAGATTCAAGGAGTCGAAGAACAGGTTTAGCAAAGCGGTGAGAGAGGCTAAACGACTGTACTCAGAGACACTAAAACACCAGTTCTCTACTAACGACGCTGCTTCTGTCTGCCAAAGGGCTCAGGCACATCACCAACTACAAACCCAGAGCGCCCCACACCACTAACGACTCCCGCCTAGCCAACGACCTGAACGAGTTCTACCGTAGATTTGAAAGACAATTGGACTGTCCTGAACCACCCCTTCCCACCCAAGAGGCCCCATCCCCCACCCATACTACAGAAACGACTCTCTCCTTTCAGGAGGGAGAAGTTAATGGGCTTTTCAAGAGGCAGA
>NW_027423013.1:890000-892500 GCF_048934315.1 Petromyzon marinus
TCACGGGGCTGTTCGGGTCGCACAGAAATCCCTGGGAATGGGAAAACGGGTCATTTTCGTGTTGCCACATTGCGTACGAACCGCATGAAACTTCCAGAGGCATTTGCAGCAGGAATGCATGTGCACTCAAAAACTTCTATATGTTTCACGGATAGACCCCGTGAAACGCTAGAAATTGGCGGGGATGTGTCTCTTGTGGCTCACGGGGCTGTTAGGGTGGCACAGAACTCCCTCGGAATGGGAAAAGGGGTCATTTTCGTGTTGCCACATTGCATAGGAACGCCATGAAACTTCCAGAGGCATTTGCAGCAGAAAGGCACGTGCACTCAAAAATTTTAATATTTTTCACGCATAGACCCCGTCAAACGCTAGAAGTTGGCGGGGATGTCTCTCTTGTGGCTCACGGGGCTGTTAGGGTCGCACAGAAATGCCTCGGAATGGGAAAACGGGTCATTTTTGTGTGGCCACATTGCATAGGAACGGCATGAAACTTCCAGAGGCATTTGCAGCAGGAATGCATGTGCACTCAAAAACGTCTATATTTTTCACGGATAGACCCCGTGAAACGCTATAAATTGGCGGGGATGTCTCTCTTGTGGCTCACGGGCGCTGTTAGTTAGGGTCGCACAGAAATCCCTCGGAATGGGAAAAGGGGTCATTTTCGTGTTGCCACATTGCGTACGAACGGCATGAAACTTCCAGAGGCATCTGCAGCAGAAATGCATGTGCACTCAAAAACGTCTATATTTTTCACGGATAGACCCCGTGAAACGCTAGAAATTGGCGGGGATGTGTCTCTTGTGGCTCACGGGGCTGTTAGGGTCGCACAGAAATCCCTCGGAATGGGAAAACGGGTCATTTTCGTGTTGCCACAATTGGCATACGAACGGCATGAAACTTCCAGAGGCATTTGCAGCAGAAATGCATGTGCACTCAAAAACGTGAATATTTTTTCACGGATAGACCCCGTCAAACGCTCGAATTTGGCGGGGATGTTTCTCTTGTGGGTCACGGGGCTGTTCGGCTCGCACAGAACTCCCTTGGTCCACCTGATTCGTGCATACAGGCAGCAACTAAAACTCTGTAAACCTGCTGTGAGGACATCTAAACAGTGGACCAGTGAGGCTGTGGAAGATTTGCGGGCGTGCTTAGACTGTACTGACTGGGATATGTTCACGACTGCTACCAATAGTCTGGATGAACTCACAGAGGCTGTGTACATCAGCTTCTGTGAGGACTGCTGTATCCCAACACGTACCAGGGTGAACTTTAACAACAACAAGCCCTGGTTCTCAGCAAAGCTCAAAAGGTTGAGGTTGGAGAAGGAGGAAGCGTTTAGGAGTGGGGATAGAGACAGATTCAAGGAGTCGAAGAACAGGTTTAGCAAAGCGGTGAGAGAGGCTAAACGACTGTACTCAGAGACACTAAAACACCAGTTCTCTACTAACGACGCTGCTTCTGTCTGCCAAAGGGCTCAGGCACATCACCAACTACAAACCCAGAGCGCCCCACACCACTAACGACTCCCGCCTAGCCAACGACCTGAACGAGTTCTACCGTAGATTTGAAAGACAATTGGACTGTCCTGAACCACCCCTTCCCACCCAAGAGGCCCCATCCCCCACCCATACTACAGAAACGACTCTCTCCTTTCAGGAGGGAGAAGTTAATGGGCTTTTCAAGAGGCAGAATCCACGCAAAGCAGCCGGGCCGGACTCTGTCTCTCCAGCCACCCTCAGGCACTGCGCTGGCCAGCTGTCTCCGGTGTTCACCAACATCTTTAACACCTCCCTGGAGACATGCCATGTACCAGCCTGTCTCAAGTCCTCCACCATCATCGCTGTGCCCAAAAAGCTAAGGCCAACAGGACTAAATGATTACAGACCGGTCGCCCTTACATCTGTGGTAATGAAGTCTTTTGAGCGCCTGCTCCTGGCACACCTCAAAGCCATCACAGACCCTCTCCTGGACCCCCTTCAGTTTGCCTACAGAGCCAACAGGTCTGTGGACGACGCAGTTAACATGGCCCTCCACTTCACCCTACAGCATGTGGACGCCCCAGCATCCTACGCCAGGATCCTGTTTGTGGACTTCAGCTCTGCCTTCAACACCATCATCCCTGCCCTGCTTCAGGACAAGCTCTTCCAGCTGAACGTGCCCTACTCCACCTGCAGGTGGATCACAGACTTCCTCTCTGACAGGAAGCAGTGCGTTAAGCCGGGAACAGAAGTCTCTGACTCCAGGTCCATCAGCACGGGAACTCCTCAGGGCTGCGTCCTTTGCCCACTGCTCTTCTCCCTGTATACCAACAGCTGCGCCTCCAATCATCTGTCCGTCAAACTCTTGAAGTTTGTCGGACGACACCACCCTCATTGGGCTGATCTCTGGTGGGGATGAGTCTGACTATAGGTGGGAAGCTGACAACCTGGTGACCTGGTGTAGCCAGAACAACTTAGAGCTAAATGCTCTAAGGACAGTTGAGATGGTTGTGGACTTCAGG
>NW_027423013.1:912500-915000 GCF_048934315.1 Petromyzon marinus
CATTGCTTGGTCTCTAACGTCCCTCGATTGCATCTCGATTTAGTGGGTAGTGCATTAATCCTTAGTTTAACCATGTCTATGTAATTATACGATTTTATTGTTCTATGATTCCCTGTTATCCATGAATTGTTTTCTGTTTGAGATTGGCAGTATACCAACCCCCGACCATCTGTTGTTTGATATAGTTTATTTGACCATTTGTTCTGATTTAAAGATTTCGAAGGAAATTTGGAGCCTGCAATGATATGGGCCTGTTTTAACGTTGCAATAGTGTATGATTGTTGTGATAATGCTCTTATTGCTAGATCATCTGAAGTTATCATTTTGTTGTGTCTGCTTATTATAGATAGTGCAACTGAGTCGCATAAATTTCTTATGCCCATTCCTCCGTTGGATACTGATGTATAAAAGAAACTGTCGGGCGTATCGTGTGGCAACCTGAGCAGATGCTTTACTCTTTTCCTAATTTCAGAATCAAGTGACATCAATAAACCCTTGGTAACTTTTCCGAGGACCAATTGATGAATAATACGAGGTATCAAATTGTTATTGATTAAATATACTTTCTTTTCTGGCTTTAACGGTGCTCTGGTCAGTTTGTTTAACATTGCTGCGAGCAGGTTACAGCTTATAGATCGTTTTCCCCTTGGGTCAAATTCAATGCCTAGATATTTGAATCCCTTTACATATGATACCGGATTAATGGGTTCGTTATTTATAAAGTACGATGATGTCGTTGCAACACTAAATGTCTTCTGTTTGCCGTACTTGATAAATCTTAACGAATTGCATTTGTTTATATTTATTTTCAAGTGTCTGTCATCGAGGAATTTAGTAGTTATATCCAAGAGTTTATTCATGCCACATTCCGTTTCTGCAAATAGGATAAGGTCGTCTGCAAACATCATTGAATTTACTTTCTGATTTCCTACATTAACTCCTATATATGTCGGCAAGTTATCCAATAGTTCATCCATAATCATGTTAAATAGTAGCGGTGAAAGTGGATCACCTTGCTTTACGCCTCTTTTTAGATTTATGTTACGCATTGTTGTCGATCCAAATACAATATCAGTTAGATTACACTTATAGATGTTGGTCAAGTACGTTGTTGATTCCTTTGATAAGTTAAATCGCTTTAAGGCTCTAATAATCGATTCGTGGCTGACAGAATCGAATGCCTTACTGAGGTCTATTGACACTATTTGCGTGTTTTCGTGCTTTTGCCTGGCGTTGTGTATGATGAAGTGTAGTAATGCACTATTTTCGAAACATCCGTCTACCGGGAGGAATGCTTTCTGCCTGTAATTAAGCTTTAATTGCTGTCCTAGACGATAACTTAAAATTTTGTGTAATAGCCTAATTACAATTGATGAGATGGTTATGGGTCTCCAATTTGAGGGTTTTTCTAAATCCTCTTTAGTTTTAGGTATAAGTCTTGTTCTGTGTTGTTTCCATATTTGTGGTATATCCTGTAAATAAAGGATGATATTTAAGATATCTAGTAAATATTTTATTGGTAAAGTCCTAAGATCGCTAAGAATAATGTTGTCCTGTCCAGGTGACTTATCCTTCATAATTGCTAGGGTCTTAATCAACTCATCTAAGGTGATTGCTTTTACGATATCGATGCATGATTGGTCGTTTTTTAATTTAAAGGGTATATTATCTGGAGGAGAGTTTGACTCGAATAAAGTAACGAATGTTCCCCGTATGCTTTCTTCAGTTGGGTATATACTTGGCCCCGATCTATCTGAAGTAATCTCGTCTAATAGAGCTTTCTTGTTCGTATGGTATAAATATTGATACCTCCTGTATTTAGTTTGCTTTGATTGTCTTCGATGCCTATTCTCATCTTTCTCCTGTTGGTTTACACGATCTTTCCTATTAATTGGTTTACTTCGATTTAAAAACTTTTCTACATGAGAATTGAGTAGCAGTAACGCCTGATTGTGACTTAAATTCTCGATCTTTAGATCGGTAATTATGACCTGAAGATCCTCAGCTGCTGTCAGTGATTGTTCTTTTTCGGCCCTTATTGCTGGCTGATCTCCTTCAGAAGGTGTAGTTGTTATTTCCGATGTTGTCGGTAAAACTAAGTTAACAAGGCATTGATTTTCTACCTTATAGGTGGTTTCTTTCAATGTCCTTACCAATTCCTTATACTTGATATTTCTCCGCTTCCCTTTAATCGCTTCTAGCGTTCTGTGTGGCATAACTGAGTTCTGTATTAGTTGATTCATGTTTATGTCCTCATCATTCTGTTGGGCTTCTTTATGGGCCATAATTTCTACCTCTTCTTCTCCCCATCTAACCTTCCTTCCTGGTGTGTTTTGCTGTAGTCTAGCTTCATGTTCTGTCGGATGAGTTCGTCTAGTATGTACCCCTAAACCTGTTTTCGTAGTAAAACCTCTGCTACAATATGAACAACTAAATAGTGTTTCCTCAATTGTGGTGGTTATAGCACTAGTTTTACCTATTAAACTTTTGCAAGTTCTTC
>NW_027423013.1:947500-950000 GCF_048934315.1 Petromyzon marinus
ACCGCATGAAACTTCCAGAGGCATTTGCAGCAGAAATGCATGTGCAGTCAAAAAATTGAATATTTTTCACGGATAGACCCCGTGAAACGCTAGAAATTGGCGGGGATGTGTCTCTTGTGGCTCACGGGGCTGTTAGGGTGGCACAGAAATCCCTCGGAATGGGAAAAAACGGGTCATTTTCGTGTCGCCACATTGCATGCGAACCGCATGAAACTTCCAGAGGCATTTGCAGCAGGAATGCATGTGCACTCAAAAAATGTGATATTTTTCACGGAGAGACCCCGTGAAACGCTAGAAGTGGGCGGGGATGTCTCTCTTGTGGCTCACGGGGCTGTTAGGGTGGCACAGAAATCCCTCGGAATGGGAAAACGGGTCATTTTCGTGTCGCCACATTGCATACGAACCGCATGAAACTTCCAGAGGCATTTGCAGCAGGAATGCATGTGCACTCAAAAAAGTGAATATTTCTCACGGATAGACCCCGTGATACGCTAGAAATTGGCGGGGATGTCTCTCTTGTGGCTCACGGGGCTGTTAGGGTGGCACAGAAATCCCTCGGAATGGGAAAACGGGTCATTTTCGTGTCGCCACATTGCATGCGAACCGCATGCAACTTCCAGAGGCATTTGCAGCAGAAATGCATGTGCAGTCAAAAAAAAATTGATATTTTTCACGGATAGACCCCGTGAAACGCTAGAAATTGGCGGGGATGTGTCTCTTGTGGCTCACGGGGCTGTTCGGGTCGCACAGAAATCCCTGGGAATGGGAAAACGGGTAATTTTCGTGTTGCCACATTGCGTACGAACCGCATGAAACTTCCAGAGGCATTTGCAGCAGGAATGCATGTGCACTCAAAAACTTCTATATGTTTCACGGATAGACCCCGTGAAACGCTAGAAATTGGCGGGGATGTGTCTCTTGTGGCTCACGGGGCTGTTAGGGTGGCACAGAACTCCCTCGGAATGGGAAAAGGGGTAATTTTCGTGTTGCCACATTGCATAGGAACGCCATGAAACTTCCAGAGGCATTTGCAGCAGAAAGGCACGTGCACTCAAAAATTTTAATATTTTTCACGCATAGACCCCGTCAAACGCTAGAAGTTGGCGGGGATGTCTCTCTTGTGGCTCACGGGGCTGTTAGGGTCGCACAGAAATGCCTCGGAATGGGAAAACGGGTCATTTTTGTGTGGCCACATTGCATAGGAACGGCATGAAACTTCCAGAGGCATTTGCAGCAGGAATGCATGTGCACTCAAAAACGTCTATATTTTTCACGGATAGACCCCGTGAAACGCTATAAATTGGCGGGGATGTCTCTCTTGTGGCTCACGGGCGCTGTTAGTTAGGGTCGCACAGAAATCCCTCGGAATGGGAAAAGGGGTCATTTTCGTGTTGCCACATTGCGTACGAACGGCATGAAACTTCCAGAGGCATCTGCAGCAGAAATGCATGTGCACTCAAAAACGTCTATATTTTTCACGGATAGACCCCGTGAAACGCTAGAAATTGGCGGGGATGTGTCTCTTGTGGCTCACGGGGCTGTTAGGGTCGCACAGAAATCCCTCGGAATGGGAAAACGGGTCATTTTCGTGTTGCCACAATTGGCATACGAACGGCATGAAACTTCCAGAGGCATTTGCAGCAGAAATGCATGTGCACTCAAAAACGTGAATATTTTTTCACGGATAGACCCCGTCAAACGCTCGAATTTGGCGGGGATGTTTCTCTTGTGGGTCACGGGGCTGTTCGGCTCGCACAGAACTCCCTTGGTCCACCTGATTCGTGCATACAGGCAGCAACTAAAACTCTGTAAACCTGCTGTGAGGACATCTAAACAGTGGACCAGTGAGGCTGTGGAAGATTTGCGGGCGTGCTTAGACTGTACTGACTGGGATATGTTCACGACTGCTACCAATAGTCTGGATGAACTCACAGAGGCTGTGTACATCAGCTTCTGTGAGGACTGCTGTATCCCAACACGTACCAGGGTGAACTTTAACAACAACAAGCCCTGGTTCTCAGCAAAGCTCAAAAGGTTGAGGTTGGAGAAGGAGGAAGCGTTTAGGAGTGGGGATAGAGACAGATTCAAGGAGTCGAAGAACAGGTTTAGCAAAGCGGTGAGAGAGGCTAAACGACTGTACTCAGAGACACTAAAACACCAGTTCTCTACTAACGACGCTGCTTCTGTCTGCCAAAGGGCTCAGGCACATCACCAACTACAAACCCAGAGCGCCCCACACCACTAACGACTCCCGCCTAGCCAACGACCTGAACGAGTTCTACCGTAGATTTGAAAGACAATTGGACTGTCCTGAACCACCCCTTCCCACCCAAGAGGCCCCATCCCCCACCCATACTACAGAAACGACTCTCTCCTTTCAGGAGGGAGAAGTTAATGGGCTTTTCAAGAGGCAGAATCCACGCAAAGCAGCCGGGCCGGACTCTGTCTCTCCAGCCACCCTCAGGCACTGCGCTGGCCAGCTGTCTCCGGTGTTCACCAA
>NW_027423013.1:960000-962500 GCF_048934315.1 Petromyzon marinus
GATAGACCCCGTGATACGCTAGAAATTGGCGGGGATGTCTCTCTTGTGGCTCACGGGGCTGTTAGGGTGGCACAGAAATCCCTCGGAATGGGAAAACGGGTCATTTTCGTGTCGCCACATTGCATGCGAACCGCATGCAACTTCCAGAGGCATTTGCAGCAGAAATGCATGTGCAGTCAAAAAAAAATTGATATTTTTCACGGATAGACCCCGTGAAACGCTAGAAATTGGCGGGGATGTGTCTCTTGTGGCTCACGGGGCTGTTCGGGTCGCACAGAAATCCCTGGGAATGGGAAAACGGGTCATTTTCGTGTTGCCACATTGCGTACGAACCGCATGAAACTTCCAGAGGCATTTGCAGCAGGAATGCATGTGCACTCAAAAACTTCTATATGTTTCACGGATAGACCCCGTGAAACGCTAGAAATTGGCGGGGATGTGTCTCTTGTGGCTCACGGGGCTGTTAGGGTGGCACAGAACTCCCTCGGAATGGGAAAAGGGGTCATTTTCGTGTTGCCACATTGCATAGGAACGCCATGAAACTTCCAGAGGCATTTGCAGCAGAAAGGCACGTGCACTCAAAAATTTTAATATTTTTCACGCATAGACCCCGTCAAACGCTAGAAGTTGGCGGGGATGTCTCTCTTGTGGCTCACGGGGCTGTTAGGGTCGCACAGAAATGCCTCGGAATGGGAAAACGGGTCATTTTTGTGTGGCCACATTGCATAGGAACGGCATGAAACTTCCAGAGGCATTTGCAGCAGGAATGCATGTGCACTCAAAAACGTCTATATTTTTCACGGATAGACCCCGTGAAACGCTATAAATTGGCGGGGATGTCTCTCTTGTGGCTCACGGGCGCTGTTAGTTAGGGTCGCACAGAAATCCCTCGGAATGGGAAAAGGGGTCATTTTCGTGTTGCCACATTGCGTACGAACGGCATGAAACTTCCAGAGGCATCTGCAGCAGAAATGCATGTGCACTCAAAAACGTCTATATTTTTCACGGATAGACCCCGTGAAACGCTAGAAATTGGCGGGGATGTGTCTCTTGTGGCTCACGGGGCTGTTAGGGTCGCACAGAAATCCCTCGGAATGGGAAAACGGGTCATTTTCGTGTTGCCACAATTGGCATACGAACGGCATGAAACTTCCAGAGGCATTTGCAGCAGAAATGCATGTGCACTCAAAAACGTGAATATTTTTTCACGGATAGACCCCGTCAAACGCTCGAATTTGGCGGGGATGTTTCTCTTGTGGGTCACGGGGCTGTTCGGCTCGCACAGAACTCCCTTGGTCCACCTGATTCGTGCATACAGGCAGCAACTAAAACTCTGTAAACCTGCTGTGAGGACATCTAAACAGTGGACCAGTGAGGCTGTGGAAGATTTGCGGGCGTGCTTAGACTGTACTGACTGGGATATGTTCACGACTGCTACCAATAGTCTGGATGAACTCACAGAGGCTGTGTACATCAGCTTCTGTGAGGACTGCTGTATCCCAACACGTACCAGGGTGAACTTTAACAACAACAAGCCCTGGTTCTCAGCAAAGCTCAAAAGGTTGAGGTTGGAGAAGGAGGAAGCGTTTAGGAGTGGGGATAGAGACAGATTCAAGGAGTCGAAGAACAGGTTTAGCAAAGCGGTGAGAGAGGCTAAACGACTGTACTCAGAGACACTAAAACACCAGTTCTCTACTAACGACGCTGCTTCTGTCTGCCAAAGGGCTCAGGCACATCACCAACTACAAACCCAGAGCGCCCCACACCACTAACGACTCCCGCCTAGCCAACGACCTGAACGAGTTCTACCGTAGATTTGAAAGACAATTGGACTGTCCTGAACCACCCCTTCCCACCCAAGAGGCCCCATCCCCCACCCATACTACAGAAACGACTCTCTCCTTTCAGGAGGGAGAAGTTAATGGGCTTTTCAAGAGGCAGAATCCACGCAAAGCAGCCGGGCCGGACTCTGTCTCTCCAGCCACCCTCAGGCACTGCGCTGGCCAGCTGTCTCCGGTGTTCACCAACATCTTTAACACCTCCCTGGAGACATGCCATGTACCAGCCTGTCTCAAGTCCTCCACCATCATCGCTGTGCCCAAAAAGCTAAGGCCAACAGGACTAAATGATTACAGACCGGTCGCCCTTACATCTGTGGTAATGAAGTCTTTTGAGCGCCTGCTCCTGGCACACCTCAAAGCCATCACAGACCCTCTCCTGGACCCCCTTCAGTTTGCCTACAGAGCCAACAGGTCTGTGGACGACGCAGTTAACATGGCCCTCCACTTCACCCTACAGCATGTGGACGCCCCAGCATCCTACGCCAGGATCCTGTTTGTGGACTTCAGCTCTGCCTTCAACACCATCATCCCTGCCCTGCTTCAGGACAAGCTCTTCCAGCTGAACGTGCCCTACTCCACCTGCAGGTGGATCACAGACTTCCTCTCTGACAGGAAGCAGTGCGTTAAGCCGGGAACAGAAGTCTCTGACTCCAGGTCCA
>NW_027423013.1:972500-975000 GCF_048934315.1 Petromyzon marinus
CTCCCTCGGAATGGGAAAAGGGGTCATTTTCGTGTTGCCACATTGCATGCGAACGGCATGAAACTTCCAGAGGCATTTGCAGCAGGAATGCATGTGCAGTCAAAAAAGTGAATATTTTTCACGGATAGACCCCGTGAAACGCTAGAAATTGGCGGCGATGTCTCTCTTGTGGCTCACGGGGCTGTTAGGGTGGCACAGAAATCCCTCGGAATGGGAAAACGGGTCATTTTCGTGTCGCCACATTGCATGCGAACCGCATGAAACTTCCAGAGGCATTTGCAGCAGAAATGCATGTGCAGTCAAAAAATTGAATATTTTTCACGGATAGACCCCGTGAAACGCTAGAAATTGGCGGGGATGTGTCTCTTGTGGCTCACGGGGCTGTTAGGGTGGCACAGAAATCCCTCGGAATGGGAAAAAACGGGTCATTTTCGTGTCGCCACATTGCATGCGAACCGCATGAAACTTCCAGAGGCATTTGCAGCAGGAATGCATGTGCACTCAAAAAATGTGATATTTTTCACGGAGAGACCCCGTGAAACGCTAGAAGTGGGCGGGGATGTCTCTCTTGTGGCTCACGGGGCTGTTAGGGTGGCACAGAAATCCCTCGGAATGGGAAAACGGGTCATTTTCGTGTCGCCACATTGCATACGAACCGCATGAAACTTCCAGAGGCATTTGCAGCAGGAATGCATGTGCACTCAAAAAAGTGAATATTTCTCACGGATAGACCCCGTGATACGCTAGAAATTGGCGGGGATGTCTCTCTTGTGGCTCACGGGGCTGTTAGGGTGGCACAGAAATCCCTCGGAATGGGAAAACGGGTCATTTTCGTGTCGCCACATTGCATGCGAACCGCATGCAACTTCCAGAGGCATTTGCAGCAGAAATGCATGTGCAGTCAAAAAAAAATTGATATTTTTCACGGATAGACCCCGTGAAACGCTAGAAATTGGCGGGGATGTGTCTCTTGTGGCTCACGGGGCTGTTCGGGTCGCACAGAAATCCCTGGGAATGGGAAAACGGGTCATTTTCGTGTTGCCACATTGCGTACGAACCGCATGAAACTTCCAGAGGCATTTGCAGCAGGAATGCATGTGCACTCAAAAACTTCTATATGTTTCACGGATAGACCCCGTGAAACGCTAGAAATTGGCGGGGATGTGTCTCTTGTGGCTCACGGGGCTGTTAGGGTGGCACAGAACTCCCTCGGAATGGGAAAAGGGGTCATTTTCGTGTTGCCACATTGCATAGGAACGCCATGAAACTTCCAGAGGCATTTGCAGCAGAAAGGCACGTGCACTCAAAAATTTTAATATTTTTCACGCATAGACCCCGTCAAACGCTAGAAGTTGGCGGGGATGTCTCTCTTGTGGCTCACGGGGCTGTTAGGGTCGCACAGAAATGCCTCGGAATGGGAAAACGGGTCATTTTTGTGTGGCCACATTGCATAGGAACGGCATGAAACTTCCAGAGGCATTTGCAGCAGGAATGCATGTGCACTCAAAAACGTCTATATTTTTCACGGATAGACCCCGTGAAACGCTATAAATTGGCGGGGATGTCTCTCTTGTGGCTCACGGGCGCTGTTAGTTAGGGTCGCACAGAAATCCCTCGGAATGGGAAAAGGGGTCATTTTCGTGTTGCCACATTGCGTACGAACGGCATGAAACTTCCAGAGGCATCTGCAGCAGAAATGCATGTGCACTCAAAAACGTCTATATTTTTCACGGATAGACCCCGTGAAACGCTAGAAATTGGCGGGGATGTGTCTCTTGTGGCTCACGGGGCTGTTAGGGTCGCACAGAAATCCCTCGGAATGGGAAAACGGGTCATTTTCGTGTTGCCACAATTGGCATACGAACGGCATGAAACTTCCAGAGGCATTTGCAGCAGAAATGCATGTGCACTCAAAAACGTGAATATTTTTTCACGGATAGACCCCGTCAAACGCTCGAATTTGGCGGGGATGTTTCTCTTGTGGGTCACGGGGCTGTTCGGCTCGCACAGAACTCCCTTGGTCCACCTGATTCGTGCATACAGGCAGCAACTAAAACTCTGTAAACCTGCTGTGAGGACATCTAAACAGTGGACCAGTGAGGCTGTGGAAGATTTGCGGGCGTGCTTAGACTGTACTGACTGGGATATGTTCACGACTGCTACCAATAGTCTGGATGAACTCACAGAGGCTGTGTACATCAGCTTCTGTGAGGACTGCTGTATCCCAACACGTACCAGGGTGAACTTTAACAACAACAAGCCCTGGTTCTCAGCAAAGCTCAAAAGGTTGAGGTTGGAGAAGGAGGAAGCGTTTAGGAGTGGGGATAGAGACAGATTCAAGGAGTCGAAGAACAGGTTTAGCAAAGCGGTGAGAGAGGCTAAACGACTGTACTCAGAGACACTAAAACACCAGTTCTCTACTAACGACGCTGCTTCTGTCTGCCAAAGGGCTCAGGCACATCACCAACTACAAACCCAGAGCGCCCCACACCACTAACGA
>NW_027423013.1:985000-987500 GCF_048934315.1 Petromyzon marinus
GGCATTTGCAGCAGGAATGCATGTGCACTCAAAAAATGTGATATTTTTCACGGAGAGACCCCGTGAAACGCTAGAAGTGGGCGGGGATGTCTCTCTTGTGGCTCACGGGGCTGTTAGGGTGGCACAGAAATCCCTCGGAATGGGAAAACGGGTCATTTTCGTGTCGCCACATTGCATACGAACCGCATGAAACTTCCAGAGGCATTTGCAGCAGGAATGCATGTGCACTCAAAAAAGTGAATATTTCTCACGGATAGACCCCGTGATACGCTAGAAATTGGCGGGGATGTCTCTCTTGTGGCTCACGGGGCTGTTAGGGTGGCACAGAAATCCCTCGGAATGGGAAAACGGGTCATTTTCGTGTCGCCACATTGCATGCGAACCGCATGCAACTTCCAGAGGCATTTGCAGCAGAAATGCATGTGCAGTCAAAAAAAAATTGATATTTTTCACGGATAGACCCCGTGAAACGCTAGAAATTGGCGGGGATGTGTCTCTTGTGGCTCACGGGGCTGTTCGGGTCGCACAGAAATCCCTGGGAATGGGAAAACGGGTCATTTTCGTGTTGCCACATTGCGTACGAACCGCATGAAACTTCCAGAGGCATTTGCAGCAGGAATGCATGTGCACTCAAAAACTTCTATATGTTTCACGGATAGACCCCGTGAAACGCTAGAAATTGGCGGGGATGTGTCTCTTGTGGCTCACGGGGCTGTTAGGGTGGCACAGAACTCCCTCGGAATGGGAAAAGGGGTCATTTTCGTGTTGCCACATTGCATAGGAACGCCATGAAACTTCCAGAGGCATTTGCAGCAGAAAGGCACGTGCACTCAAAAATTTTAATATTTTTCACGCATAGACCCCGTCAAACGCTAGAAGTTGGCGGGGATGTCTCTCTTGTGGCTCACGGGGCTGTTAGGGTCGCACAGAAATGCCTCGGAATGGGAAAACGGGTCATTTTTGTGTGGCCACATTGCATAGGAACGGCATGAAACTTCCAGAGGCATTTGCAGCAGGAATGCATGTGCACTCAAAAACGTCTATATTTTTCACGGATAGACCCCGTGAAACGCTATAAATTGGCGGGGATGTCTCTCTTGTGGCTCACGGGCGCTGTTAGTTAGGGTCGCACAGAAATCCCTCGGAATGGGAAAAGGGGTCATTTTCGTGTTGCCACATTGCGTACGAACGGCATGAAACTTCCAGAGGCATCTGCAGCAGAAATGCATGTGCACTCAAAAACGTCTATATTTTTCACGGATAGACCCCGTGAAACGCTAGAAATTGGCGGGGATGTGTCTCTTGTGGCTCACGGGGCTGTTAGGGTCGCACAGAAATCCCTCGGAATGGGAAAACGGGTCATTTTCGTGTTGCCACAATTGGCATACGAACGGCATGAAACTTCCAGAGGCATTTGCAGCAGAAATGCATGTGCACTCAAAAACGTGAATATTTTTTCACGGATAGACCCCGTCAAACGCTCGAATTTGGCGGGGATGTTTCTCTTGTGGGTCACGGGGCTGTTCGGCTCGCACAGAACTCCCTTGGTCCACCTGATTCGTGCATACAGGCAGCAACTAAAACTCTGTAAACCTGCTGTGAGGACATCTAAACAGTGGACCAGTGAGGCTGTGGAAGATTTGCGGGCGTGCTTAGACTGTACTGACTGGGATATGTTCACGACTGCTACCAATAGTCTGGATGAACTCACAGAGGCTGTGTACATCAGCTTCTGTGAGGACTGCTGTATCCCAACACGTACCAGGGTGAACTTTAACAACAACAAGCCCTGGTTCTCAGCAAAGCTCAAAAGGTTGAGGTTGGAGAAGGAGGAAGCGTTTAGGAGTGGGGATAGAGACAGATTCAAGGAGTCGAAGAACAGGTTTAGCAAAGCGGTGAGAGAGGCTAAACGACTGTACTCAGAGACACTAAAACACCAGTTCTCTACTAACGACGCTGCTTCTGTCTGCCAAAGGGCTCAGGCACATCACCAACTACAAACCCAGAGCGCCCCACACCACTAACGACTCCCGCCTAGCCAACGACCTGAACGAGTTCTACCGTAGATTTGAAAGACAATTGGACTGTCCTGAACCACCCCTTCCCACCCAAGAGGCCCCATCCCCCACCCATACTACAGAAACGACTCTCTCCTTTCAGGAGGGAGAAGTTAATGGGCTTTTCAAGAGGCAGAATCCACGCAAAGCAGCCGGGCCGGACTCTGTCTCTCCAGCCACCCTCAGGCACTGCGCTGGCCAGCTGTCTCCGGTGTTCACCAACATCTTTAACACCTCCCTGGAGACATGCCATGTACCAGCCTGTCTCAAGTCCTCCACCATCATCGCTGTGCCCAAAAAGCTAAGGCCAACAGGACTAAATGATTACAGACCGGTCGCCCTTACATCTGTGGTAATGAAGTCTTTTGAGCGCCTGCTCCTGGCACACCTCAAAGCCATCACAGACCCTCTCCTGGACCCCCTTCAGTTTGCCTACAGAGCCA
>NW_027423013.1:997500-1000000 GCF_048934315.1 Petromyzon marinus
GAACGGCATGAAACTTCCAGAGGCATTTGCAGCAGGAATGCATGTGCAGTCAAAAAAGTGAATATTTTTCACGGATAGACCCCGTGAAACGCTAGAAATTGGCGGCGATGTCTCTCTTGTGGCTCACGGGGCTGTTAGGGTGGCACAGAAATCCCTCGGAATGGGAAAACGGGTCATTTTCGTGTCGCCACATTGCATGCGAACCGCATGAAACTTCCAGAGGCATTTGCAGCAGAAATGCATGTGCAGTCAAAAAATTGAATATTTTTCACGGATAGACCCCGTGAAACGCTAGAAATTGGCGGGGATGTGTCTCTTGTGGCTCACGGGGCTGTTAGGGTGGCACAGAAATCCCTCGGAATGGGAAAAAACGGGTCATTTTCGTGTCGCCACATTGCATGCGAACCGCATGAAACTTCCAGAGGCATTTGCAGCAGGAATGCATGTGCACTCAAAAAATGTGATATTTTTCACGGAGAGACCCCGTGAAACGCTAGAAGTGGGCGGGGATGTCTCTCTTGTGGCTCACGGGGCTGTTAGGGTGGCACAGAAATCCCTCGGAATGGGAAAACGGGTCATTTTCGTGTCGCCACATTGCATACGAACCGCATGAAACTTCCAGAGGCATTTGCAGCAGGAATGCATGTGCACTCAAAAAAGTGAATATTTCTCACGGATAGACCCCGTGATACGCTAGAAATTGGCGGGGATGTCTCTCTTGTGGCTCACGGGGCTGTTAGGGTGGCACAGAAATCCCTCGGAATGGGAAAACGGGTCATTTTCGTGTCGCCACATTGCATGCGAACCGCATGCAACTTCCAGAGGCATTTGCAGCAGAAATGCATGTGCAGTCAAAAAAAAATTGATATTTTTCACGGATAGACCCCGTGAAACGCTAGAAATTGGCGGGGATGTGTCTCTTGTGGCTCACGGGGCTGTTCGGGTCGCACAGAAATCCCTGGGAATGGGAAAACGGGTCATTTTCGTGTTGCCACATTGCGTACGAACCGCATGAAACTTCCAGAGGCATTTGCAGCAGGAATGCATGTGCACTCAAAAACTTCTATATGTTTCACGGATAGACCCCGTGAAACGCTAGAAATTGGCGGGGATGTGTCTCTTGTGGCTCACGGGGCTGTTAGGGTGGCACAGAACTCCCTCGGAATGGGAAAAGGGGTCATTTTCGTGTTGCCACATTGCATAGGAACGCCATGAAACTTCCAGAGGCATTTGCAGCAGAAAGGCACGTGCACTCAAAAATTTTAATATTTTTCACGCATAGACCCCGTCAAACGCTAGAAGTTGGCGGGGATGTCTCTCTTGTGGCTCACGGGGCTGTTAGGGTCGCACAGAAATGCCTCGGAATGGGAAAACGGGTCATTTTTGTGTGGCCACATTGCATAGGAACGGCATGAAACTTCCAGAGGCATTTGCAGCAGGAATGCATGTGCACTCAAAAACGTCTATATTTTTCACGGATAGACCCCGTGAAACGCTATAAATTGGCGGGGATGTCTCTCTTGTGGCTCACGGGCGCTGTTAGTTAGGGTCGCACAGAAATCCCTCGGAATGGGAAAAGGGGTCATTTTCGTGTTGCCACATTGCGTACGAACGGCATGAAACTTCCAGAGGCATCTGCAGCAGAAATGCATGTGCACTCAAAAACGTCTATATTTTTCACGGATAGACCCCGTGAAACGCTAGAAATTGGCGGGGATGTGTCTCTTGTGGCTCACGGGGCTGTTAGGGTCGCACAGAAATCCCTCGGAATGGGAAAACGGGTCATTTTCGTGTTGCCACAATTGGCATACGAACGGCATGAAACTTCCAGAGGCATTTGCAGCAGAAATGCATGTGCACTCAAAAACGTGAATATTTTTTCACGGATAGACCCCGTCAAACGCTCGAATTTGGCGGGGATGTTTCTCTTGTGGGTCACGGGGCTGTTCGGCTCGCACAGAACTCCCTTGGTCCACCTGATTCGTGCATACAGGCAGCAACTAAAACTCTGTAAACCTGCTGTGAGGACATCTAAACAGTGGACCAGTGAGGCTGTGGAAGATTTGCGGGCGTGCTTAGACTGTACTGACTGGGATATGTTCACGACTGCTACCAATAGTCTGGATGAACTCACAGAGGCTGTGTACATCAGCTTCTGTGAGGACTGCTGTATCCCAACACGTACCAGGGTGAACTTTAACAACAACAAGCCCTGGTTCTCAGCAAAGCTCAAAAGGTTGAGGTTGGAGAAGGAGGAAGCGTTTAGGAGTGGGGATAGAGACAGATTCAAGGAGTCGAAGAACAGGTTTAGCAAAGCGGTGAGAGAGGCTAAACGACTGTACTCAGAGACACTAAAACACCAGTTCTCTACTAACGACGCTGCTTCTGTCTGCCAAAGGGCTCAGGCACATCACCAACTACAAACCCAGAGCGCCCCACACCACTAACGACTCCCGCCTAGCCAACGACCTGAACGAGTTCTACCGTAGATTTGAAAGAC
>NW_027423013.1:1017500-1020000 GCF_048934315.1 Petromyzon marinus
CAGGACTCTCAAACTGATGTATTCCAAAAATAAAGAATTAAAATAACAAAGTCTAATCTATATAAGCGCTCTTGAATAAAGCAGTGTAAAAAAAAATAGCAATATAAAAAAAAAACAAGTCTTCGTCTTGGAAAATAACAAAATCTAAAAGAAAAGAAAAGTCTTCTTTGTGGAAAATAGTAAAATAAAAAAAACCAAGACTTCACCTTGGAAAATAACAAAATCTAATCTAAAACATCTTAAATAAAGCTTATTTGTAATCTTCTTTGTAGGCAGAAAATAGTAAGTTACAGGACTCTCGAACTGATGTAGTCCAAAAATAAAGAATTAAAATAACAAAGTCTAATCTATATAAGTGCTCTTGAATAGGCTTCGTGTAAAAAAATTGCAATAAAAAAATACCAAGTCTTCGTCTTGGAAAATAACAAAATCTAAAAGAAAAGTCTTCTTTGTGGAAAATAGTAAAATAAAAAACCAAGACTTCACCTTGGAAAATAACAAAATCTAATCTAAAACATCTTAAATAAAGCTGGTTTGTAGTCTTCTCTCGAACTGATGTAGTGCAAAAATAAAGAATTAAAATAACAAAGTCTAATCTATATAAGTGCTCTTGAATAAAGCTTCCTGTAAAAAATAGCAAAAAAATACCAAGTCTTCATCTTGGAAAATAACAAAGTCTAAAAGAAAAGAAAAGTCTTCTTTGTGGAAAATAGTAAAATAAAAAACCAAGACTTCACCTTGGAAAATAACAAAATCTAATCTAAAACATCTTAAATAAAGCTTATTTCTAATCTTCTTTGTAGGCAGAAAATAGTAAGTTACAGGACTCTCGAACTGATGTAGTCCAAAAATAAAGAATTAAAATAACAAAGTCTAATCTATATAAGTGCTCTTGAATAAGCTTCGTGTAAAAAATAGCAATATAATAAAAATACCAAGTCTTCGTCTTGGAAAATAACAAAATCTAAAAGAATGGTCTTCTTTATGGAAAATAGTAAAATAAGAATACCAAGACTTCACCTTGGAAAATAACAAAACCATCTTGAAAAAAGCTTATTTTTAATCTTCTTTGTAGGCAGAAAATAGTAAGGCGAAAATAAAGTCCCCTCTAAGCTCTAAAGTAACAAATACGACGTGTTAAAAAAAAAAAACTAACAATAAAAAAAAGAACCAAGACTCCGTCTTGGAAAATAACAATCTAAATTGTGGAAAATAGTAAAATGAAATAAAAACCGACTTCACCTTCGAAAATAACAAAATCAATCTAAAACAAATGACATCTTAAAACAAAACTATTATTTGTTTTGGAGGTTGTCTATGACTGTTCATAGACCGCATAATTTCCACAGAACATTCTCAGAATATCAAGAGAGAAAAGCAGCGTTCTGCGGGAAATCATCTTGGCCAGTGATGTCGTTCTGGGTTTGGTCAGGCCCAGGGAGGTAAGTACCTCGTTATTCTCAAGGGGCCACTTTCCTCTTGCCCCAACCGGGAATCCAAAGAATGTGACCTTGCTAGCCTTCGTCAGCACTTTGACTTGATCACCAAGAGGGGTATAGTACGAAACTTTGTGCGAGGCAGCATCTGACAAGGTATTCTTTGAAAGCTCAAAACGGACGGTGACATCGATCACAACCGCCTCCTCATCTTTTGCAAACACGAGGTCAGGCTTTCTCATCTCTCCCGTCTCGGATATGAACCGTGGCTCTTTGTATACAGACCAGCCCAATCTAGCCGCTTCGTCTGCCAGAATGTTACTGATCTTGTTATGTCGCGCAATTCTTGCTTTCTGTACTGCAGGACATTGACCGAGAATGTGCGAAAGGGACTCGAGTCTGGCAGAGCATTTCCTGCAGGAACGTAAGGCCCCATCTCTGCCTCTGTTCAAGCTTTCTCTTGTTGGGTAAATATTTGCCCTTAGTTGTAGTGCTGCGATAAAGAAGCATTGTTTAAAGCCGCACCATGGCCTCAACCAAGCATTACTGATTCTATCATGCGCAAAGTTTACAATGCCCCTTCCTTGAACCGGCTTTTCGCACCATCTCTGAAATTCATGCTCCCTCCAATCGCAGGGTCTCGGATATACAGGTTCTTTTGACACCGAGTCCCTGAGAACGAATGTTGGGATTGCATCACTGTCGCCCCCTGCTCGTACCCACAAATTACGGTATTCTTCCTCCATACCCTGCGAGGACACAATATTACGGGTGATAGCATCGGACGAGTTTGCTATACGTTGCAGCCTTCTAACTTGAACCGAAGGGATTGTTTTTTCCAGTTTCAAGATGGCAAGGCCTCCGTCTCGGGCTCTGGCATATAACAGTCCATCACAAGTTGAAGCGGGAAGGTGGAGCCATCCTTTTACCGCCTTTCTAATCTCTTGGTCCAACCCACGGAGAGTTGATTGCTTGCAGTCCGAGTGGTCTGCAGGATATAACAATCTGGGTAGGGCATAGGCATTGAGTAGTTCAACCTTCTGAGTTGGCTTCAGAGGCGCCTC
>NW_027423013.1:1030000-1032500 GCF_048934315.1 Petromyzon marinus
CTCTTGTGGCTCACGGGGCTGTTCGGGTCGCACAGAAATCCCTGGGAATGGGAAAACGGGTCATTTTCGTGTTGCCACATTGCGTACGAACCGCATGAAACTTCCAGAGGCATTTGCAGCAGGAATGCATGTGCACTCAAAAACTTCTATATGTTTCACGGATAGACCCCGTGAAACGCTAGAAATTGGCGGGGATGTGTCTCTTGTGGCTCACGGGGCTGTTAGGGTGGCACAGAACTCCCTCGGAATGGGAAAAGGGGTCATTTTCGTGTTGCCACATTGCATAGGAACGCCATGAAACTTCCAGAGGCATTTGCAGCAGAAAGGCACGTGCACTCAAAAATTTTAATATTTTTCACGCATAGACCCCGTCAAACGCTAGAAGTTGGCGGGGATGTCTCTCTTGTGGCTCACGGGGCTGTTAGGGTCGCACAGAAATGCCTCGGAATGGGAAAACGGGTCATTTTTGTGTGGCCACATTGCATAGGAACGGCATGAAACTTCCAGAGGCATTTGCAGCAGGAATGCATGTGCACTCAAAAACGTCTATATTTTTCACGGATAGACCCCGTGAAACGCTATAAATTGGCGGGGATGTCTCTCTTGTGGCTCACGGGCGCTGTTAGTTAGGGTCGCACAGAAATCCCTCGGAATGGGAAAAGGGGTCATTTTCGTGTTGCCACATTGCGTACGAACGGCATGAAACTTCCAGAGGCATCTGCAGCAGAAATGCATGTGCACTCAAAAACGTCTATATTTTTCACGGATAGACCCCGTGAAACGCTAGAAATTGGCGGGGATGTGTCTCTTGTGGCTCACGGGGCTGTTAGGGTCGCACAGAAATCCCTCGGAATGGGAAAACGGGTCATTTTCGTGTTGCCACAATTGGCATACGAACGGCATGAAACTTCCAGAGGCATTTGCAGCAGAAATGCATGTGCACTCAAAAACGTGAATATTTTTTCACGGATAGACCCCGTCAAACGCTCGAATTTGGCGGGGATGTTTCTCTTGTGGGTCACGGGGCTGTTCGGCTCGCACAGAACTCCCTTGGTCCACCTGATTCGTGCATACAGGCAGCAACTAAAACTCTGTAAACCTGCTGTGAGGACATCTAAACAGTGGACCAGTGAGGCTGTGGAAGATTTGCGGGCGTGCTTAGACTGTACTGACTGGGATATGTTCACGACTGCTACCAATAGTCTGGATGAACTCACAGAGGCTGTGTACATCAGCTTCTGTGAGGACTGCTGTATCCCAACACGTACCAGGGTGAACTTTAACAACAACAAGCCCTGGTTCTCAGCAAAGCTCAAAAGGTTGAGGTTGGAGAAGGAGGAAGCGTTTAGGAGTGGGGATAGAGACAGATTCAAGGAGTCGAAGAACAGGTTTAGCAAAGCGGTGAGAGAGGCTAAACGACTGTACTCAGAGACACTAAAACACCAGTTCTCTACTAACGACGCTGCTTCTGTCTGCCAAAGGGCTCAGGCACATCACCAACTACAAACCCAGAGCGCCCCACACCACTAACGACTCCCGCCTAGCCAACGACCTGAACGAGTTCTACCGTAGATTTGAAAGACAATTGGACTGTCCTGAACCACCCCTTCCCACCCAAGAGGCCCCATCCCCCACCCATACTACAGAAACGACTCTCTCCTTTCAGGAGGGAGAAGTTAATGGGCTTTTCAAGAGGCAGAATCCACGCAAAGCAGCCGGGCCGGACTCTGTCTCTCCAGCCACCCTCAGGCACTGCGCTGGCCAGCTGTCTCCGGTGTTCACCAACATCTTTAACACCTCCCTGGAGACATGCCATGTACCAGCCTGTCTCAAGTCCTCCACCATCATCGCTGTGCCCAAAAAGCTAAGGCCAACAGGACTAAATGATTACAGACCGGTCGCCCTTACATCTGTGGTAATGAAGTCTTTTGAGCGCCTGCTCCTGGCACACCTCAAAGCCATCACAGACCCTCTCCTGGACCCCCTTCAGTTTGCCTACAGAGCCAACAGGTCTGTGGACGACGCAGTTAACATGGCCCTCCACTTCACCCTACAGCATGTGGACGCCCCAGCATCCTACGCCAGGATCCTGTTTGTGGACTTCAGCTCTGCCTTCAACACCATCATCCCTGCCCTGCTTCAGGACAAGCTCTTCCAGCTGAACGTGCCCTACTCCACCTGCAGGTGGATCACAGACTTCCTCTCTGACAGGAAGCAGTGCGTTAAGCCGGGAACAGAAGTCTCTGACTCCAGGTCCATCAGCACGGGAACTCCTCAGGGCTGCGTCCTTTGCCCACTGCTCTTCTCCCTGTATACCAACAGCTGCGCCTCCAATCATCTGTCCGTCAAACTCTTGAAGTTTGTCGGACGACACCACCCTCATTGGGCTGATCTCTGGTGGGGATGAGTCTGACTATAGGTGGGAAGCTGACAACCTGGTGACCTGGTGTAGCCAGAACAACTTAGAGCTAAATGCTCTAAGGACAGTTGAGATGGTTGT
>NW_027423013.1:1042500-1045000 GCF_048934315.1 Petromyzon marinus
TCTCTTGTGGCTCACGGGGCTGTTAGGGTGGCACAGAAATCCCTCGGAATGGGAAAACGGGTCATTTTCGTGTCGCCACATTGCATACGAACCGCATGAAACTTCCAGAGGCATTTGCAGCAGGAATGCATGTGCACTCAAAAAAGTGAATATTTCTCACGGATAGACCCCGTGATACGCTAGAAATTGGCGGGGATGTCTCTCTTGTGGCTCACGGGGCTGTTAGGGTGGCACAGAAATCCCTCGGAATGGGAAAACGGGTCATTTTCGTGTCGCCACATTGCATGCGAACCGCATGCAACTTCCAGAGGCATTTGCAGCAGAAATGCATGTGCAGTCAAAAAAAAATTGATATTTTTCACGGATAGACCCCGTGAAACGCTAGAAATTGGCGGGGATGTGTCTCTTGTGGCTCACGGGCGCTGTTAGTTAGGGTCGCACAGAAATCCCTCGGAATGGGAAAAGGGGTCATTTTCGTGTTGCCACATTGCGTACGAACCGCATGAAACTTCCAGAGGCATTTGCAGCAGGAATGCATGTGCACTCAAAAACTTCTATATGTTTCACGGATAGACCCCGTGAAACGCTAGAAATTGGCGGGGATGTGTCTCTTGTGGCTCACGGGGCTGTTAGGGTGGCACAGAACTCCCTCGGAATGGGAAAAGGGGTCATTTTCGTGTTGCCACATTGCATAGGAACGCCATGAAACTTCCAGAGGCATTTGCAGCAGAAAGGCACGTGCACTCAAAAATTTTAATATTTTTCACGCATAGACCCCGTCAAACGCTAGAAGTTGGCGGGGATGTCTCTCTTGTGGCTCACGGGGCTGTTAGGGTCGCACAGAAATGCCTCGGAATGGGAAAACGGGTCATTTTTGTGTGGCCACATTGCATAGGAACGGCATGAAACTTCCAGAGGCATTTGCAGCAGGAATGCATGTGCACTCAAAAACGTCTATATTTTTCACGGATAGACCCCGTGAAACGCTATAAATTGGCGGGGATGTCTCTCTTGTGGCTCACGGGCGCTGTTAGTTAGGGTCGCACAGAAATCCCTCGGAATGGGAAAAGGGGTCATTTTCGTGTTGCCACATTGCGTACGAACGGCATGAAACTTCCAGAGGCATCTGCAGCAGAAATGCATGTGCACTCAAAAACGTCTATATTTTTCACGGATAGACCCCGTGAAACGCTAGAAATTGGCGGGGATGTGTCTCTTGTGGCTCACGGGGCTGTTAGGGTCGCACAGAAATCCCTCGGAATGGGAAAACGGGTCATTTTCGTGTTGCCACAATTGGCATACGAACGGCATGAAACTTCCAGAGGCATTTGCAGCAGAAATGCATGTGCACTCAAAAACGTGAATATTTTTTCACGGATAGACCCCGTCAAACGCTCGAATTTGGCGGGGATGTTTCTCTTGTGGGTCACGGGGCTGTTCGGCTCGCACAGAACTCCCTTGGTCCACCTGATTCGTGCATACAGGCAGCAACTAAAACTCTGTAAACCTGCTGTGAGGACATCTAAACAGTGGACCAGTGAGGCTGTGGAAGATTTGCGGGCGTGCTTAGACTGTACTGACTGGGATATGTTCACGACTGCTACCAATAGTCTGGATGAACTCACAGAGGCTGTGTACATCAGCTTCTGTGAGGACTGCTGTATCCCAACACGTACCAGGGTGAACTTTAACAACAACAAGCCCTGGTTCTCAGCAAAGCTCAAAAGGTTGAGGTTGGAGAAGGAGGAAGCGTTTAGGAGTGGGGATAGAGACAGATTCAAGGAGTCGAAGAACAGGTTTAGCAAAGCGGTGAGAGAGGCTAAACGACTGTACTCAGAGACACTAAAACACCAGTTCTCTACTAACGACGCTGCTTCTGTCTGCCAAAGGGCTCAGGCACATCACCAACTACAAACCCAGAGCGCCCCACACCACTAACGACTCCCGCCTAGCCAACGACCTGAACGAGTTCTACCGTAGATTTGAAAGACAATTGGACTGTCCTGAACCACCCCTTCCCACCCAAGAGGCCCCATCCCCCACCCATACTACAGAAACGACTCTCTCCTTTCAGGAGGGAGAAGTTAATGGGCTTTTCAAGAGGCAGAATCCACGCAAAGCAGCCGGGCCGGACTCTGTCTCTCCAGCCACCCTCAGGCACTGCGCTGGCCAGCTGTCTCCGGTGTTCACCAACATCTTTAACACCTCCCTGGAGACATGCCATGTACCAGCCTGTCTCAAGTCCTCCACCATCATCGCTGTGCCCAAAAAGCTAAGGCCAACAGGACTAAATGATTACAGACCGGTCGCCCTTACATCTGTGGTAATGAAGTCTTTTGAGCGCCTGCTCCTGGCACACCTCAAAGCCATCACAGACCCTCTCCTGGACCCCCTTCAGTTTGCCTACAGAGCCAACAGGTCTGTGGACGACGCAGTTAACATGGCCCTCCACTTCACCCTACAGCATGTGGACGCCCCAGCATCCTACGCCAGGATCCTG
>NW_027423013.1:1055000-1057500 GCF_048934315.1 Petromyzon marinus
AACGCTAGAAATTGGCGGCGATGTCTCTCTTGTGGCTCACGGGGCTGTTAGGGTGGCACAGAAATCCCTCGGAATGGGAAAACGGGTCATTTTCGTGTCGCCACATTGCATGCGAACCGCATGAAACTTCCAGAGGCATTTGCAGCAGAAATGCATGTGCAGTCAAAAAATTGAATATTTTTCACGGATAGACCCCGTGAAACGCTAGAAATTGGCGGGGATGTGTCTCTTGTGGCTCACGGGGCTGTTAGGGTGGCACAGAAATCCCTCGGAATGGGAAAAAACGGGTCATTTTCGTGTCGCCACATTGCATGCGAACCGCATGAAACTTCCAGAGGCATTTGCAGCAGGAATGCATGTGCACTCAAAAAATGTGATATTTTTCACGGAGAGACCCCGTGAAACGCTAGAAGTGGGCGGGGATGTCTCTCTTGTGGCTCACGGGGCTGTTAGGGTGGCACAGAAATCCCTCGGAATGGGAAAACGGGTCATTTTCGTGTCGCCACATTGCATACGAACCGCATGAAACTTCCAGAGGCATTTGCAGCAGGAATGCATGTGCACTCAAAAAAGTGAATATTTCTCACGGATAGACCCCGTGATACGCTAGAAATTGGCGGGGATGTCTCTCTTGTGGCTCACGGGGCTGTTAGGGTGGCACAGAAATCCCTCGGAATGGGAAAACGGGTCATTTTCGTGTCGCCACATTGCATGCGAACCGCATGCAACTTCCAGAGGCATTTGCAGCAGAAATGCATGTGCAGTCAAAAAAAAATTGATATTTTTCACGGATAGACCCCGTGAAACGCTAGAAATTGGCGGGGATGTGTCTCTTGTGGCTCACGGGGCTGTTCGGGTCGCACAGAAATCCCTGGGAATGGGAAAACGGGTCATTTTCGTGTTGCCACATTGCGTACGAACCGCATGAAACTTCCAGAGGCATTTGCAGCAGGAATGCATGTGCACTCAAAAACTTCTATATGTTTCACGGATAGACCCCGTGAAACGCTAGAAATTGGCGGGGATGTGTCTCTTGTGGCTCACGGGGCTGTTAGGGTGGCACAGAACTCCCTCGGAATGGGAAAAGGGGTCATTTTCGTGTTGCCACATTGCATAGGAACGCCATGAAACTTCCAGAGGCATTTGCAGCAGAAAGGCACGTGCACTCAAAAATTTTAATATTTTTCACGCATAGACCCCGTCAAACGCTAGAAGTTGGCGGGGATGTCTCTCTTGTGGCTCACGGGGCTGTTAGGGTCGCACAGAAATGCCTCGGAATGGGAAAACGGGTCATTTTTGTGTGGCCACATTGCATAGGAACGGCATGAAACTTCCAGAGGCATTTGCAGCAGGAATGCATGTGCACTCAAAAACGTCTATATTTTTCACGGATAGACCCCGTGAAACGCTATAAATTGGCGGGGATGTCTCTCTTGTGGCTCACGGGCGCTGTTAGTTAGGGTCGCACAGAAATCCCTCGGAATGGGAAAAGGGGTCATTTTCGTGTTGCCACATTGCGTACGAACGGCATGAAACTTCCAGAGGCATCTGCAGCAGAAATGCATGTGCACTCAAAAACGTCTATATTTTTCACGGATAGACCCCGTGAAACGCTAGAAATTGGCGGGGATGTGTCTCTTGTGGCTCACGGGGCTGTTAGGGTCGCACAGAAATCCCTCGGAATGGGAAAACGGGTCATTTTCGTGTTGCCACAATTGGCATACGAACGGCATGAAACTTCCAGAGGCATTTGCAGCAGAAATGCATGTGCACTCAAAAACGTGAATATTTTTTCACGGATAGACCCCGTCAAACGCTCGAATTTGGCGGGGATGTTTCTCTTGTGGGTCACGGGGCTGTTCGGCTCGCACAGAACTCCCTTGGTCCACCTGATTCGTGCATACAGGCAGCAACTAAAACTCTGTAAACCTGCTGTGAGGACATCTAAACAGTGGACCAGTGAGGCTGTGGAAGATTTGCGGGCGTGCTTAGACTGTACTGACTGGGATATGTTCACGACTGCTACCAATAGTCTGGATGAACTCACAGAGGCTGTGTACATCAGCTTCTGTGAGGACTGCTGTATCCCAACACGTACCAGGGTGAACTTTAACAACAACAAGCCCTGGTTCTCAGCAAAGCTCAAAAGGTTGAGGTTGGAGAAGGAGGAAGCGTTTAGGAGTGGGGATAGAGACAGATTCAAGGAGTCGAAGAACAGGTTTAGCAAAGCGGTGAGAGAGGCTAAACGACTGTACTCAGAGACACTAAAACACCAGTTCTCTACTAACGACGCTGCTTCTGTCTGCCAAAGGGCTCAGGCACATCACCAACTACAAACCCAGAGCGCCCCACACCACTAACGACTCCCGCCTAGCCAACGACCTGAACGAGTTCTACCGTAGATTTGAAAGACAATTGGACTGTCCTGAACCACCCCTTCCCACCCAAGAGGCCCCATCCCCCACCCATACTACAGAAACGACTCTCTCCTTTCAGGAGG
>NW_027423013.1:1067500-1070000 GCF_048934315.1 Petromyzon marinus
GGAAAACGGGTCATTTTCGTGTCGCCACATTGCATACGAACCGCATGAAACTTCCAGAGGCATTTGCAGCAGGAATGCATGTGCACTCAAAAAAGTGAATATTTCTCACGGATAGACCCCGTGATACGCTAGAAATTGGCGGGGATGTCTCTCTTGTGGCTCACGGGGCTGTTAGGGTGGCACAGAAATCCCTCGGAATGGGAAAACGGGTCATTTTCGTGTCGCCACATTGCATGCGAACCGCATGCAACTTCCAGAGGCATTTGCAGCAGAAATGCATGTGCAGTCAAAAAAAAATTGATATTTTTCACGGATAGACCCCGTGAAACGCTAGAAATTGGCGGGGATGTGTCTCTTGTGGCTCACGGGGCTGTTCGGGTCGCACAGAAATCCCTGGGAATGGGAAAACGGGTCATTTTCGTGTTGCCACATTGCGTACGAACCGCATGAAACTTCCAGAGGCATTTGCAGCAGGAATGCATGTGCACTCAAAAACTTCTATATGTTTCACGGATAGACCCCGTGAAACGCTAGAAATTGGCGGGGATGTGTCTCTTGTGGCTCACGGGGCTGTTAGGGTGGCACAGAACTCCCTCGGAATGGGAAAAGGGGTCATTTTCGTGTTGCCACATTGCATAGGAACGCCATGAAACTTCCAGAGGCATTTGCAGCAGAAAGGCACGTGCACTCAAAAATTTTAATATTTTTCACGCATAGACCCCGTCAAACGCTAGAAGTTGGCGGGGATGTCTCTCTTGTGGCTCACGGGGCTGTTAGGGTCGCACAGAAATGCCTCGGAATGGGAAAACGGGTCATTTTTGTGTGGCCACATTGCATAGGAACGGCATGAAACTTCCAGAGGCATTTGCAGCAGGAATGCATGTGCACTCAAAAACGTCTATATTTTTCACGGATAGACCCCGTGAAACGCTATAAATTGGCGGGGATGTCTCTCTTGTGGCTCACGGGCGCTGTTAGTTAGGGTCGCACAGAAATCCCTCGGAATGGGAAAAGGGGTCATTTTCGTGTTGCCACATTGCGTACGAACGGCATGAAACTTCCAGAGGCATCTGCAGCAGAAATGCATGTGCACTCAAAAACGTCTATATTTTTCACGGATAGACCCCGTGAAACGCTAGAAATTGGCGGGGATGTGTCTCTTGTGGCTCACGGGGCTGTTAGGGTCGCACAGAAATCCCTCGGAATGGGAAAACGGGTCATTTTCGTGTTGCCACAATTGGCATACGAACGGCATGAAACTTCCAGAGGCATTTGCAGCAGAAATGCATGTGCACTCAAAAACGTGAATATTTTTTCACGGATAGACCCCGTCAAACGCTCGAATTTGGCGGGGATGTTTCTCTTGTGGGTCACGGGGCTGTTCGGCTCGCACAGAACTCCCTTGGTCCACCTGATTCGTGCATACAGGCAGCAACTAAAACTCTGTAAACCTGCTGTGAGGACATCTAAACAGTGGACCAGTGAGGCTGTGGAAGATTTGCGGGCGTGCTTAGACTGTACTGACTGGGATATGTTCACGACTGCTACCAATAGTCTGGATGAACTCACAGAGGCTGTGTACATCAGCTTCTGTGAGGACTGCTGTATCCCAACACGTACCAGGGTGAACTTTAACAACAACAAGCCCTGGTTCTCAGCAAAGCTCAAAAGGTTGAGGTTGGAGAAGGAGGAAGCGTTTAGGAGTGGGGATAGAGACAGATTCAAGGAGTCGAAGAACAGGTTTAGCAAAGCGGTGAGAGAGGCTAAACGACTGTACTCAGAGACACTAAAACACCAGTTCTCTACTAACGACGCTGCTTCTGTCTGCCAAAGGGCTCAGGCACATCACCAACTACAAACCCAGAGCGCCCCACACCACTAACGACTCCCGCCTAGCCAACGACCTGAACGAGTTCTACCGTAGATTTGAAAGACAATTGGACTGTCCTGAACCACCCCTTCCCACCCAAGAGGCCCCATCCCCCACCCATACTACAGAAACGACTCTCTCCTTTCAGGAGGGAGAAGTTAATGGGCTTTTCAAGAGGCAGAATCCACGCAAAGCAGCCGGGCCGGACTCTGTCTCTCCAGCCACCCTCAGGCACTGCGCTGGCCAGCTGTCTCCGGTGTTCACCAACATCTTTAACACCTCCCTGGAGACATGCCATGTACCAGCCTGTCTCAAGTCCTCCACCATCATCGCTGTGCCCAAAAAGCTAAGGCCAACAGGACTAAATGATTACAGACCGGTCGCCCTTACATCTGTGGTAATGAAGTCTTTTGAGCGCCTGCTCCTGGCACACCTCAAAGCCATCACAGACCCTCTCCTGGACCCCCTTCAGTTTGCCTACAGAGCCAACAGGTCTGTGGACGACGCAGTTAACATGGCCCTCCACTTCACCCTACAGCATGTGGACGCCCCAGCATCCTACGCCAGGATCCTGTTTGTGGACTTCAGCTCTGCCTTCAACACCATCATCCCTGCCCTGCTTCAGGACAA
>NW_027423013.1:1082500-1085000 GCF_048934315.1 Petromyzon marinus
ACGGGGCTGTTAGGGTGGCACAGAAATCCCTCGGAATGGGAAAACGGGTCATTTTCGTGTCGCCACATTGCATGCGAACCGCATGCAACTTCCAGAGGCATTTGCAGCAGAAATGCATGTGCAGTCAAAAAAAAATTGATATTTTTCACGGATAGACCCCGTGAAACGCTAGAAATTGGCGGGGATGTGTCTCTTGTGGCTCACGGGGCTGTTCGGGTCGCACAGAAATCCCTGGGAATGGGAAAACGGGTCATTTTCGTGTTGCCACATTGCGTACGAACCGCATGAAACTTCCAGAGGCATTTGCAGCAGGAATGCATGTGCACTCAAAAACTTCTATATGTTTCACGGATAGACCCCGTGAAACGCTAGAAATTGGCGGGGATGTGTCTCTTGTGGCTCACGGGGCTGTTAGGGTGGCACAGAACTCCCTCGGAATGGGAAAAGGGGTCATTTTCGTGTTGCCACATTGCATAGGAACGCCATGAAACTTCCAGAGGCATTTGCAGCAGAAAGGCACGTGCACTCAAAAATTTTAATATTTTTCACGCATAGACCCCGTCAAACGCTAGAAGTTGGCGGGGATGTCTCTCTTGTGGCTCACGGGGCTGTTAGGGTCGCACAGAAATGCCTCGGAATGGGAAAACGGGTCATTTTTGTGTGGCCACATTGCATAGGAACGGCATGAAACTTCCAGAGGCATTTGCAGCAGGAATGCATGTGCACTCAAAAACGTCTATATTTTTCACGGATAGACCCCGTGAAACGCTATAAATTGGCGGGGATGTCTCTCTTGTGGCTCACGGGCGCTGTTAGTTAGGGTCGCACAGAAATCCCTCGGAATGGGAAAAGGGGTCATTTTCGTGTTGCCACATTGCGTACGAACGGCATGAAACTTCCAGAGGCATCTGCAGCAGAAATGCATGTGCACTCAAAAACGTCTATATTTTTCACGGATAGACCCCGTGAAACGCTAGAAATTGGCGGGGATGTGTCTCTTGTGGCTCACGGGGCTGTTAGGGTCGCACAGAAATCCCTCGGAATGGGAAAACGGGTCATTTTCGTGTTGCCACAATTGGCATACGAACGGCATGAAACTTCCAGAGGCATTTGCAGCAGAAATGCATGTGCACTCAAAAACGTGAATATTTTTTCACGGATAGACCCCGTCAAACGCTCGAATTTGGCGGGGATGTTTCTCTTGTGGGTCACGGGGCTGTTCGGCTCGCACAGAACTCCCTTGGTCCACCTGATTCGTGCATACAGGCAGCAACTAAAACTCTGTAAACCTGCTGTGAGGACATCTAAACAGTGGACCAGTGAGGCTGTGGAAGATTTGCGGGCGTGCTTAGACTGTACTGACTGGGATATGTTCACGACTGCTACCAATAGTCTGGATGAACTCACAGAGGCTGTGTACATCAGCTTCTGTGAGGACTGCTGTATCCCAACACGTACCAGGGTGAACTTTAACAACAACAAGCCCTGGTTCTCAGCAAAGCTCAAAAGGTTGAGGTTGGAGAAGGAGGAAGCGTTTAGGAGTGGGGATAGAGACAGATTCAAGGAGTCGAAGAACAGGTTTAGCAAAGCGGTGAGAGAGGCTAAACGACTGTACTCAGAGACACTAAAACACCAGTTCTCTACTAACGACGCTGCTTCTGTCTGCCAAAGGGCTCAGGCACATCACCAACTACAAACCCAGAGCGCCCCACACCACTAACGACTCCCGCCTAGCCAACGACCTGAACGAGTTCTACCGTAGATTTGAAAGACAATTGGACTGTCCTGAACCACCCCTTCCCACCCAAGAGGCCCCATCCCCCACCCATACTACAGAAACGACTCTCTCCTTTCAGGAGGGAGAAGTTAATGGGCTTTTCAAGAGGCAGAATCCACGCAAAGCAGCCGGGCCGGACTCTGTCTCTCCAGCCACCCTCAGGCACTGCGCTGGCCAGCTGTCTCCGGTGTTCACCAACATCTTTAACACCTCCCTGGAGACATGCCATGTACCAGCCTGTCTCAAGTCCTCCACCATCATCGCTGTGCCCAAAAAGCTAAGGCCAACAGGACTAAATGATTACAGACCGGTCGCCCTTACATCTGTGGTAATGAAGTCTTTTGAGCGCCTGCTCCTGGCACACCTCAAAGCCATCACAGACCCTCTCCTGGACCCCCTTCAGTTTGCCTACAGAGCCAACAGGTCTGTGGACGACGCAGTTAACATGGCCCTCCACTTCACCCTACAGCATGTGGACGCCCCAGCATCCTACGCCAGGATCCTGTTTGTGGACTTCAGCTCTGCCTTCAACACCATCATCCCTGCCCTGCTTCAGGACAAGCTCTTCCAGCTGAACGTGCCCTACTCCACCTGCAGGTGGATCACAGACTTCCTCTCTGACAGGAAGCAGTGCGTTAAGCCGGGAACAGAAGTCTCTGACTCCAGGTCCATCAGCACGGGAACTCCTCAGGGCTGCGTCCTTTGCCCACTGCTCTTCTCCCT
>NW_027423013.1:1095000-1097500 GCF_048934315.1 Petromyzon marinus
CTTGTGGCTCACGGGGCTGTTAGGGTGGCACAGAAATCCCTCGGAATGGGAAAAAACGGGTCATTTTCGTGTCGCCACATTGCATGCGAACCGCATGAAACTTCCAGAGGCATTTGCAGCAGGAATGCATGTGCACTCAAAAAATGTGATATTTTTCACGGAGAGACCCCGTGAAACGCTAGAAGTGGGCGGGGATGTCTCTCTTGTGGCTCACGGGGCTGTTAGGGTGGCACAGAAATCCCTCGGAATGGGAAAACGGGTCATTTTCGTGTCGCCACATTGCATACGAACCGCATGAAACTTCCAGAGGCATTTGCAGCAGGAATGCATGTGCACTCAAAAAAGTGAATATTTCTCACGGATAGACCCCGTGATACGCTAGAAATTGGCGGGGATGTCTCTCTTGTGGCTCACGGGGCTGTTAGGGTGGCACAGAAATCCCTCGGAATGGGAAAACGGGTCATTTTCGTGTCGCCACATTGCATGCGAACCGCATGCAACTTCCAGAGGCATTTGCAGCAGAAATGCATGTGCAGTCAAAAAAAAATTGATATTTTTCACGGATAGACCCCGTGAAACGCTAGAAATTGGCGGGGATGTGTCTCTTGTGGCTCACGGGGCTGTTCGGGTCGCACAGAAATCCCTGGGAATGGGAAAACGGGTCATTTTCGTGTTGCCACATTGCGTACGAACCGCATGAAACTTCCAGAGGCATTTGCAGCAGGAATGCATGTGCACTCAAAAACTTCTATATGTTTCACGGATAGACCCCGTGAAACGCTAGAAATTGGCGGGGATGTGTCTCTTGTGGCTCACGGGGCTGTTAGGGTGGCACAGAACTCCCTCGGAATGGGAAAAGGGGTCATTTTCGTGTTGCCACATTGCATAGGAACGCCATGAAACTTCCAGAGGCATTTGCAGCAGAAAGGCACGTGCACTCAAAAATTTTAATATTTTTCACGCATAGACCCCGTCAAACGCTAGAAGTTGGCGGGGATGTCTCTCTTGTGGCTCACGGGGCTGTTAGGGTCGCACAGAAATGCCTCGGAATGGGAAAACGGGTCATTTTTGTGTGGCCACATTGCATAGGAACGGCATGAAACTTCCAGAGGCATTTGCAGCAGGAATGCATGTGCACTCAAAAACGTCTATATTTTTCACGGATAGACCCCGTGAAACGCTATAAATTGGCGGGGATGTCTCTCTTGTGGCTCACGGGCGCTGTTAGTTAGGGTCGCACAGAAATCCCTCGGAATGGGAAAAGGGGTCATTTTCGTGTTGCCACATTGCGTACGAACGGCATGAAACTTCCAGAGGCATCTGCAGCAGAAATGCATGTGCACTCAAAAACGTCTATATTTTTCACGGATAGACCCCGTGAAACGCTAGAAATTGGCGGGGATGTGTCTCTTGTGGCTCACGGGGCTGTTAGGGTCGCACAGAAATCCCTCGGAATGGGAAAACGGGTCATTTTCGTGTTGCCACAATTGGCATACGAACGGCATGAAACTTCCAGAGGCATTTGCAGCAGAAATGCATGTGCACTCAAAAACGTGAATATTTTTTCACGGATAGACCCCGTCAAACGCTCGAATTTGGCGGGGATGTTTCTCTTGTGGGTCACGGGGCTGTTCGGCTCGCACAGAACTCCCTTGGTCCACCTGATTCGTGCATACAGGCAGCAACTAAAACTCTGTAAACCTGCTGTGAGGACATCTAAACAGTGGACCAGTGAGGCTGTGGAAGATTTGCGGGCGTGCTTAGACTGTACTGACTGGGATATGTTCACGACTGCTACCAATAGTCTGGATGAACTCACAGAGGCTGTGTACATCAGCTTCTGTGAGGACTGCTGTATCCCAACACGTACCAGGGTGAACTTTAACAACAACAAGCCCTGGTTCTCAGCAAAGCTCAAAAGGTTGAGGTTGGAGAAGGAGGAAGCGTTTAGGAGTGGGGATAGAGACAGATTCAAGGAGTCGAAGAACAGGTTTAGCAAAGCGGTGAGAGAGGCTAAACGACTGTACTCAGAGACACTAAAACACCAGTTCTCTACTAACGACGCTGCTTCTGTCTGCCAAAGGGCTCAGGCACATCACCAACTACAAACCCAGAGCGCCCCACACCACTAACGACTCCCGCCTAGCCAACGACCTGAACGAGTTCTACCGTAGATTTGAAAGACAATTGGACTGTCCTGAACCACCCCTTCCCACCCAAGAGGCCCCATCCCCCACCCATACTACAGAAACGACTCTCTCCTTTCAGGAGGGAGAAGTTAATGGGCTTTTCAAGAGGCAGAATCCACGCAAAGCAGCCGGGCCGGACTCTGTCTCTCCAGCCACCCTCAGGCACTGCGCTGACCAGCTGTCTCCGGTGTTCACCAACATCTTTAACACCTCCCTGGAGACATGCCATGTACCAGCCTGTCTCAAGTCCTCCACCATCATCGCTGTGCCCAAAAAGCTAAGGCCAACAGGACTAAATGATTACAGACCGG
>NW_027423013.1:1107500-1110000 GCF_048934315.1 Petromyzon marinus
TTCGTGTCGCCACATTGCATGCGAACCGCATGAAACTTCCAGAGGCATTTGCAGCAGGAATGCATGTGCACTCAAAAAATGTGATATTTTTTCACGGAGAGACCCCGTGAAACGCTAGAAGTGGGCGGGGATGTCTCTCTTGTGGCTCACGGGGCTGTTAGGGTGGCACAGAAATCCCTCGGAATGGGAAAACGGGTCATTTTCGTGTCGCCACATTGCATACGAACCGCATGAAACTTCCAGAGGCATTTGCAGCAGGAATGCATGTGCACTCAAAAAAGTGAATATTTCTCACGGATAGACCCCGTGATACGCTAGAAATTGGCGGGGATGTCTCTCTTGTGGCTCACGGGGCTGTTAGGGTGGCACAGAAATCCCTCGGAATGGGAAAACGGGTCATTTTCGTGTCGCCACATTGCATGCGAACCGCATGCAACTTCCAGAGGCATTTGCAGCAGAAATGCATGTGCAGTCAAAAAAAAATTGATATTTTTCACGGATAGACCCCGTGAAACGCTAGAAATTGGCGGGGATGTGTCTCTTGTGGCTCACGGGGCTGTTCGGGTCGCACAGAAATCCCTGGGAATGGGAAAACGGGTCATTTTCGTGTTGCCACATTGCGTACGAACCGCATGAAACTTCCAGAGGCATTTGCAGCAGGAATGCATGTGCACTCAAAAACTTCTATATGTTTCACGGATAGACCCCGTGAAACGCTAGAAATTGGCGGGGATGTGTCTCTTGTGGCTCACGGGGCTGTTAGGGTGGCACAGAACTCCCTCGGAATGGGAAAAGGGGTCATTTTCGTGTTGCCACATTGCATAGGAACGCCATGAAACTTCCAGAGGCATTTGCAGCAGAAAGGCACGTGCACTCAAAAATTTTAATATTTTTCACGCATAGACCCCGTCAAACGCTAGAAGTTGGCGGGGATGTCTCTCTTGTGGCTCACGGGGCTGTTAGGGTCGCACAGAAATGCCTCGGAATGGGAAAACGGGTCATTTTTGTGTGGCCACATTGCATAGGAACGGCATGAAACTTCCAGAGGCATTTGCAGCAGGAATGCATGTGCACTCAAAAACGTCTATATTTTTCACGGATAGACCCCGTGAAACGCTATAAATTGGCGGGGATGTCTCTCTTGTGGCTCTCGGGCGCTGTTAGTTAGGGTCGCACAGAAATCCCTCGGAATGGGAAAAGGGGTCATTTTCGTGTTGCCACATTGCGTACGAACGGCATGAAACTTCCAGAGGCATCTGCAGCAGAAATGCATGTGCACTCAAAAACGTCTATATTTTTCACGGATAGACCCCGTGAAACGCTAGAAATTGGCGGGGATGTGTCTCTTGTGGCTCACGGGGCTGTTAGGGTCGCACAGAAATCCCTCGGAATGGGAAAACGGGTCATTTTCGTGTTGCCACAATTGGCATACGAACGGCATGAAACTTCCAGAGGCATTTGCAGCAGAAATGCATGTGCACTCAAAAACGTGAATATTTTTTCACGGATAGACCCCGTCAAACGCTCGAATTTGGCGGGGATGTTTCTCTTGTGGGTCACGGGGCTGTTCGGCTCGCACAGAACTCCCTTGGTCCACCTGATTCGTGCATACAGGCAGCAACTAAAACTCTGTAAACCTGCTGTGAGGACATCTAAACAGTGGACCAGTGAGGCTGTGGAAGATTTGCGGGCGTGCTTAGACTGTACTGACTGGGATATGTTCACGACTGCTACCAATAGTCTGGATGAACTCACAGAGGCTGTGTACATCAGCTTCTGTGAGGACTGCTGTATCCCAACACGTACCAGGGTGAACTTTAACAACAACAAGCCCTGGTTCTCAGCAAAGCTCAAAAGGTTGAGGTTGGAGAAGGAGGAAGCGTTTAGGAGTGGGGATAGAGACAGATTCAAGGAGTCGAAGAACAGGTTTAGCAAAGCGGTGAGAGAGGCTAAACGACTGTACTCAGAGACACTAAAACACCAGTTCTCTACTAACGACGCTGCTTCTGTCTGCCAAAGGGCTCAGGCACATCACCAACTACAAACCCAGAGCGCCCCACACCACTAACGACTCCCGCCTAGCCAACGACCTGAACGAGTTCTACCGTAGATTTGAAAGACAATTGGACTGTCCTGAACCACCCCTTCCCACCCAAGAGGCCCCATCCCCCACCCATACTACAGAAACGACTCTCTCCTTTCAGGAGGGAGAAGTTAATGGGCTTTTCAAGAGGCAGAATCCACGCAAAGCAGCCGGGCCGGACTCTGTCTCTCCAGCCACCCTCAGGCACTGCGCTGACCAGCTGTCTCCGGTGTTCACCAACATCTTTAACACCTCCCTGGAGACATGCCATGTACCAGCCTGTCTCAAGTCCTCCACCATCATCGCTGTGCCCAAAAAGCTAAGGCCAACAGGACTAAATGATTACAGACCGGTCGCCCTTACATCTGTGGTAATGAAGTCTTTTGAGCGCCTGCTCCTGGCACACCTCAAAGCCAT
>NW_027423013.1:1120000-1122500 GCF_048934315.1 Petromyzon marinus
AAATTGATATTTTTCACGGATAGACCCCGTGAAACGCTAGAAATTGGCGGGGATGTGTCTCTTGTGGCTCACGGGGCTGTTCGGGTCGCACAGAAATCCCTGGGAATGGGAAAACGGGTCATTTTCGTGTTGCCACATTGCGTACGAACCGCATGAAACTTCCAGAGGCATTTGCAGCAGGAATGCATGTGCACTCAAAAACTTCTATATGTTTCACGGATAGACCCCGTGAAACGCTAGAAATTGGCGGGGATGTGTCTCTTGTGGCTCACGGGGCTGTTAGGGTGGCACAGAACTCCCTCGGAATGGGAAAAGGGGTCATTTTCGTGTTGCCACATTGCATAGGAACGCCATGAAACTTCCAGAGGCATTTGCAGCAGAAAGGCACGTGCACTCAAAAATTTTAATATTTTTCACGCATAGACCCCGTCAAACGCTAGAAGTTGGCGGGGATGTCTCTCTTGTGGCTCACGGGGCTGTTAGGGTCGCACAGAAATGCCTCGGAATGGGAAAACGGGTCATTTTTGTGTGGCCACATTGCATAGGAACGGCATGAAACTTCCAGAGGCATTTGCAGCAGGAATGCATGTGCACTCAAAAACGTCTATATTTTTCACGGATAGACCCCGTGAAACGCTATAAATTGGCGGGGATGTCTCTCTTGTGGCTCACGGGCGCTGTTAGTTAGGGTCGCACAGAAATCCCTCGGAATGGGAAAAGGGGTCATTTTCGTGTTGCCACATTGCGTACGAACGGCATGAAACTTCCAGAGGCATCTGCAGCAGAAATGCATGTGCACTCAAAAACGTCTATATTTTTCACGGATAGACCCCGTGAAACGCTAGAAATTGGCGGGGATGTGTCTCTTGTGGCTCACGGGGCTGTTAGGGTCGCACAGAAATCCCTCGGAATGGGAAAACGGGTCATTTTCGTGTTGCCACAATTGGCATACGAACGGCATGAAACTTCCAGAGGCATTTGCAGCAGAAATGCATGTGCACTCAAAAACGTGAATATTTTTTCACGGATAGACCCCGTCAAACGCTCGAATTTGGCGGGGATGTTTCTCTTGTGGGTCACGGGGCTGTTCGGCTCGCACAGAACTCCCTTGGTCCACCTGATTCGTGCATACAGGCAGCAACTAAAACTCTGTAAACCTGCTGTGAGGACATCTAAACAGTCGACCAGTGAGGCTGTGGAAGATTTGCGGGCGTGCTTAGACTGTACTGACTGGGATATGTTCACGACTGCTACCAATAGTCTGGATGAACTCACAGAGGCTGTGTACATCAGCTTCTGTGAGGACTGCTGTATCCCAACACGTACCAGGGTGAACTTTAACAACAACAAGCCCTGGTTCTCAGCAAAGCTCAAAAGGTTGAGGTTGGAGAAGGAGGAAGCGTTTAGGAGTGGGGATAGAGACAGATTCAAGGAGTCGAAGAACAGGTTTAGCAAAGCGGTGAGAGAGGCTAAACGACTGTACTCAGAGACACTAAAACACCAGTTCTCTACTAACGACGCTGCTTCTGTCTGCCAAAGGGCTCAGGCACATCACCAACTACAAACCCAGAGCGCCCCACACCACTAACGACTCCCGCCTAGCCAACGACCTGAACGAGTTCTACCGTAGATTTGAAAGACAATTGGACTGTCCTGAACCACCCCTTCCCACCCAAGAGGCCCCATCCCCCACCCATACTACAGAAACGACTCTCTCCTTTCAGGAGGGAGAAGTTAATGGGCTTTTCAAGAGGCAGAATCCACGCAAAGCAGCCGGGCCGGACTCTGTCTCTCCAGCCACCCTCAGGCACTGCGCTGACCAGCTGTCTCCGGTGTTCACCAACATCTTTAACACCTCCCTGGAGACATGCCATGTACCAGCCTGTCTCAAGTCCTCCACCATCATCGCTGTGCCCAAAAAGCTAAGGCCAACAGGACTAAATGATTACAGACCGGTCGCCCTTACATCTGTGGTAATGAAGTCTTTTGAGCGCCTGCTCCTGGCACACCTCAAAGCCATCACAGACCCTCTCCTGGACCCCCTTCAGTTTGCCTACAGAGCCAACAGGTCTGTGGACGACGCAGTTAACATGGCCCTCCACTTCACCCTACAGCATGTGGACGCCCCAGCATCCTACGCCAGGATCCTGTTTGTGGACTTCAGCTCTGCCTTCAACACCATCATCCCTGCCCTGCTTCAGGACAAGCTCTTCCAGCTGAACGTGCCCTACTCCACCTGCAGGTGGATCACAGACTTCCTCTCTGACAGGAAGCAGTGCGTTAAGCCGGGAACAGAAGTCTCTGACTCCAGGTCCATCAGCACGGGAACTCCTCAGGGCTGCGTCCTTTGCCCACTGCTCTTCTCCCTGTATACCAACAGCTGCGCCTCCAATCATCTGTCCGTCAAACTCTTGAAGTTTGTCGGACGACACCACCCTCATTGGGCTGATCTCTGGTGGGGATGAGTCTGACTATAGGTGGGAAGCTGACAACCTGGTGA
>NW_027423013.1:1132500-1135000 GCF_048934315.1 Petromyzon marinus
ACCCCGTGAAACGCTAGAAGTGGGCGGGGATGTCTCTCTTGTGGCTCACGGGGCTGTTAGGGTGGCACAGAAATCCCTCGGAATGGGAAAACGGGTCATTTTCGTGTCGCCACATTGCATACGAACCGCATGAAACTTCCAGAGGCATTTGCAGCAGGAATGCATGTGCACTCAAAAAAGTGAATATTTCTCATGGATAGACCCCGTGATACGCTAGAAATTGGCGGGGATGTCTCTCTTGTGGCTCACGGGGCTGTTAGGGTGGCACAGAAATCCCTCGGAATGGGAAAACGGGTCATTTTCGTGTCGCCACATTGCATGCGAACCGCATGCAACTTCCAGAGGCATTTGCAGCAGAAATGCATGTGCAGTCAAAAAAAAATTGATATTTTTCACGGATAGACCCCGTGAAACGCTAGAAATTGGCGGGGATGTGTCTCTTGTGGCTCACGGGGCTGTTCGGGTCGCACAGAAATCCCTGGGAATGGGAAAACGGGTCATTTTCGTGTTGCCACATTGCGTACGAACCGCATGAAACTTCCAGAGGCATTTGCAGCAGGAATGCATGTGCACTCAAAAACTTCTATATGTTTCACGGATAGACCCCGTGAAACGCTAGAAATTGGCGGGGATGTGTCTCTTGTGGCTCACGGGGCTGTTAGGGTGGCACAGAACTCCCTCGGAATGGGAAAAGGGGTCATTTTCGTGTTGCCACATTGCATAGGAACGCCATGAAACTTCCAGAGGCATTTGCAGCAGAAAGGCACGTGCACTCAAAAATTTTAATATTTTTCACGCATAGACCCCGTCAAACGCTAGAAGTTGGCGGGGATGTCTCTCTTGTGGCTCACGGGGCTGTTAGGGTCGCACAGAAATGCCTCGGAATGGGAAAACGGGTCATTTTTGTGTGGCCACATTGCATAGGAACGGCATGAAACTTCCAGAGGCATTTGCAGCAGGAATGCATGTGCAGTCAAAAAAGTGAATATTTTTCACGGATAGACCCCGTGAAACGCTATAAATTGGCGGGGATGTCTCTCTTGTGGCTCACGGGCGCTGTTAGTTAGGGTCGCACAGAAATCCCTCGGAATGGGAAAAGGGGTCATTTTCGTGTTGCCACATTGCGTACGAACGGCATGAAACTTCCAGAGGCATCTGCAGCAGAAATGCATGTGCACTCAAAAACGTCTATATTTTTCACGGATAGACCCCGTGAAACGCTAGAAATTGGCGGGGATGTGTCTCTTGTGGCTCACGGGGCTGTTAGGGTGGCACAGAAATCCCTCGGAATGGGAAAACGGGTCATTTTCGTGTCGCCACATTGCATGCGAACCGCATGAAACTTCCAGAGGCATTTGCAGCAGAAATGCATGTGCAGTCAAAAAATTGAATATTTTTCACGGATAGACCCCGTGAAACGCTAGAAATTGGCGGGGATGTGTCTCTTGTGGCTCACGGGGCTGTTAGGGTGGCACAGAAATCCCTCGGAATGGGAAAAAACGGGTCATTTTCGTGTCGCCACATTGCATGCGAACCGCATGAAACTTCCAGAGGCATTTGCAGCAGGAATGCATGTGCACTCAAAAAATGTGATATTTTTCACGGAGAGACCCCGTGAAACGCTAGAAGTGGGCGGGGATGTCTCTCTTGTGGCTCACGGGGCTGTTAGGGTGGCACAGAAATCCCTCGGAATGGGAAAACGGGTCATTTTCGTGTCGCCACATTGCATACGAACCGCATGAAACTTCCAGAGGCATTTGCAGCAGGAATGCATGTGCACTCAAAAAAGTGAATATTTCTCACGGATAGACCCCGTGATACGCTAGAAATTGGCGGGGATGTCTCTCTTGTGGCTCACGGGGCTGTTAGGGTGGCACAGAAATCCCTCGGAATGGGAAAACGGGTCATTTTCGTGTCGCCACATTGCATGCGAACCGCATGCAACTTCCAGAGGCATTTGCAGCAGAAATGCATGTGCAGTCAAAAAAAAATTGATATTTTTCACGGATAGACCCCGTGAAACGCTAGAAATTGGCGGGGATGTGTCTCTTGTGGCTCACGGGGCTGTTCGGGTCGCACAGAAATCCCTGGGAATGGGAAAACGGGTCATTTTCGTGTTGCCACATTGCGTACGAACCGCATGAAACTTCCAGAGGCATTTGCAGCAGGAATGCATGTGCACTCAAAAACTTCTATATGTTTCACGGATAGACCCCGTGAAACGCTAGAAATTGGCGGGGATGTGTCTCTTGTGGCTCACGGGGCTGTTAGGGTGGCACAGAACTCCCTCGGAATGGGAAAAGGGGTCATTTTTGTGTTGCCACATTGCATAGGAACGCCATGAAACTTCCAGAGGCATTTGCAGCAGAAAGGCACGTGCACTCAAAAATTTTAATATTTTTCACGCATAGACCCCGTCAAACGCTAGAAGTTGGCGGGGATGTCTCTCTTGTGGCTCACGGGGCTGTTAGGGTCGCACAGAAATGCCTCGGAATGGGAA
>NW_027423013.1:1175000-1180000 GCF_048934315.1 Petromyzon marinus
AAGGATGCTGTGAGTTTCCTTCGCCCTGTTACCATGCATCTTTGATAACACGGGGTGGAGTCAATAACCGTATTGTACTCCCATGCTGGTGTATCCAACGCAGATCCAGCATCATCAAGCTGGTCCCTGACTGGGATGCCGTGTATTATCGATTCCCTGCTGCCGTGCATCAATGGCAACAAGGAGTAGAGTCGGTAAGGTTACCGGATTCTCGAACTGATGTACTCCAAAAAATAAAGAATTAAAATAACAAAGTCTAATCTATATAAGTAATGTTGAATAAAGCTTATTTTTAATCTTCTTTGAAGGCAGAAAATAGTAAGGTAAAAATAAAGTCCTCTCTATGCTCTGAAGTAACATATAAAAAAAACTAGCAATAAAAAAAAATACCAAGTCTTCGTCTTGGAAAATAACAAAATCTAAAAGAAAAATCTTCTTTGTGGAAAATAGTAAAATAAAAAAACCAAGTCTTCACCTTGGAAAATAACAAAATCTAATCTAAAACATCTTAAATAAAGCTTGTCTGTAGTCTTCTTTGTAGGCAGAAAATAGTACGTTACAGGACTCTGAAACTGATGTATTCCAAAAATAAAGAATTTAAATAACAAAGTCTAATCTATATAAGCGCTCTTGAATAAAGCAGTGTAAAAAAAAAATAGCAATATAAAAAAAACCAAGTCTTCGTCTTGGAAAATAACAAAATCTAAAAGAAAAGAAGTCTTCTTTGTGGAAAATAGTAAAATAAAAAAAACCAAGACTTCACCTTGGAAAATAACAAAATCTAATCTAAAACATCTTAAATAAAGCTTATTTGTAATCTTCTTTGTAGGCAGAAAATAGTAAGTTACAGGACTCTCGAACTGATGTAGTCCAAAAATAAAGAATTAAAATAACAAAGTCTAATCTATATAAGTGCTCTTGAATAGGCTTCGTGTAAAAAAATAGCAATAAAAAAATACCAAGTCTTCGTCTTGGAAAATAACAAAATCTAAAAGAAAAGTCTTCTTTGTGGAAAATAGTAAAATAAAAAACCAAGACTTCACCTTGGAAAATAACAAAATCTAATCTAAAACATCTTAAATAAAGCTGGTTTGTAGTCTTCTCTCGAACTGATGTAGTGCAAAAATAAAGAATTAAAATAACAAAGTCTAATCTATATAAGTGCTCTTGAATAAAGCTTCCTGTAAAAAATACCAAAAAAAAAATACCAAGTCTTCGTCTTGGAAAATAACAAAATCTAAAAGAAAAGAAAAGTCTTCTTTGTGGAAAATAGTAAAATAAAAAAAACCAAGACTTCACCTTGGAAAATAACAAAATCTAATCTAAAACATCTTAAATAAAGCTTATTTCTAATCTTCTTTGTAGGCAGAAAATAGTAAGTTACAGGACTCTCGAACTGATGTAGTCCAAAAATAAAGAATTAAAATAACAAAGTCTAATCTATATAAGTGCTCTTGAATAAGCTTCGTGTAAAACATAGCAATATAATAAAAATACCAAGTCTTCGTCTTGGAAAATAACAAAATCTAAAAGAAAGGTCTTCTTTATGGAAAATAGTAAAATAAGAATACCAAGACTTCACCTTGGAAAATAACAAAACCATCTTGAAAAAAGCTTATTTTTAATCTTCTTTGTAGGCAGAAAATAGTAAGGCGAAAATAAAGTCCCCTCTAAGCTCTAAAGTAACAAATACGACGTGTTAAAAAAAAAAACTAACAATAAAAAAAAGAACCAAGACTCCGTCTTGGAAAATAACAATCTAAATTGTGGAAAATAGTAAAATGAAATAAAAACCGACTTCACCTTCGAAAATAACAAAATCAATCTAAAACAAATGACATCTTAAAACAAAACTATTATTTGTTTCGGAGGTTGTCTATGACTGTTCATAGACCGCATAATTTCCACAGAACATTCTCAGAATATCAAGAGAGAAAAGCAGCGTTCTGCGGGAAATCATCTTGGCCAGTGATGTCGTTCTGGGTTTGGTCAGGCCCAGGGAGGTAAGTACCTCGTTATTCTCAAGGGGCCACTTTCCTCTTGCCCCAACCGGGAATCCAAAGAATGTGACCTTGCTAGCCTTCGTCAGCACTTTGACTTGATCACCAAGAGGGGTATAGTACGAAACTTTGTGCGAGGCAGCATCTGACAAGGTATTCTTTGAAAGCTCAAAACGGACGGTGACATCGATCACAACCGCCTCCTCATCTTTTGCAAACACGAGGTCAGGCTTTCTCATCTCTCCCGTCTCGGATATGAACCGTGGCTCTTTGTATACAGACCAGCCCAATCTAGCCGCTTCGTCTGCCAGAATGTTACTGATCTTGTTATGTCGCGCAATTCTTGCTTTCTGTACTGCAGGACATTGACCGAGAATGTGCGAAAGGGACTCGAGTCTGGCAGAGCATTTCCTGCAGGAACGTAGGGCCCCATCTCTGCCTCTGTTCAAGCTTTCTCTTGTTGGGTAAATATTTGCCCTTAGTTGTAGTGCTGCGATAAAGAAGCATTGTTTAAAGCCGCACCATGGCCTCAACCAAGCATTACTGATTCTATCATGCGCAAAGTTTACAATGCCCCTTCCTTGAACCGGCTTTTCGCACCATCTCTGAAATTCATGCTCCCTCCAATCGCAGGGTCTCGGATATACAGGTTCTTTTGACACCGAGTCCCTGAGAACGAATGTTGGGATTGCATCACTGTCACCCCCTGCTCGTACCCACAAATTACGGTATTCTTCCTCCATACCCTGCGAGGACACAATATTACGGGTGATAGCATCGGACGAGTTTGCTATACGTTGCAGCCTTCTAACTTGAACCGAAGGGATTGTTTTTTCCAGTTTCAAGATGGCAAGGCCTCCGTCTCGGGCTCTGGCATATAACAGTCCATCACAAGTTGAAGCGGGAAGGTGGAGCCATCCTTTTACCGCCTTTCTAATCTCTTGGTCCAACCCACGGAGAGTTGATTGCTTGCAGTCCGAGTGGTCTGCAGGATATAACAATCTGGGTAGGGCATAGGCATTGAGTAGTTCAACCTTCTGAGTTGGCTTCAGAGGCGCCTCATCGATTTTCGAGATCCATGTCTTTAGCTGACAATGTAGATCAGGCTGTATAGTGCCAGTCCAAGGGCCAATTTTCAGACCAAGGTATTTCGTTGATTCATCAGGTTGGATCATATGGACATCTTTATTTTTGATAGTCCATGGGTCGCAGTTGTTCACCGTATATGAATCTTTGGTTGGGCTTATCATGAAGCCCTGGCACTTTCTGGCCTGAACCTCCAATCCCGATAGCCCACAAAATGATTCCAAGATCGCTAGATTGGCGGCCATACCAACCCAAGATTCGCTCACCAACACCAAATCATCAGCAAACGCAAGAGCTGTCACGTGGTCGGTATCAATGGAGTACCCAACTCCGTGTGACTCTAGGGTGCATATCAAAGGGTCCATGGCAAGATTGAAGAGCAGGGGTGACATGGGGTCACCCTGTTTGACACCAACACGTATGCTAATTTCTCGAGTCGACTCGCCATTGCTTTTGAACGAGGTCGTACACCGATCGTAGGCGTTCTGGATGATGCCCACCACGTGTTCATCTACTTTCTTGTGCCTTAACACCCATAAAATATGAGCATGCGAAACCGAGTCAAAAGCTTTCGCTATGTCGATGAACATGACAGCCAACGGCCTGTGCAATTTCTTAGCGTGTCTCATAAGGTCCTGTAGCACCTTAAGATTTTCAGAGCAGCCAGATGCCGCTATAAAACCACGCTGCCTTGGGTTTAAGGGACAAGCACGAGCAAGACGTGCAGTCATTATTCTGGAAAATAATCTCAGAATCATTGAACCAATCGTTATTGGTCTCCAGTTCCCCAATTCTTTCAGCTTTTCATCATCCATAACCTTAGGAATAAGAATCGTCCTATTCTTTTTCAACTCTTTGGGAATAATTCCTGTAATCATCCATGCATTAAATAGGGCTGTCAGTGTCCGACCCTCGGGGTCGGCAGCACAGATTGCAGCCCTTGTTAGGCCATCTGGCCCAGCTGCTGACGTTGGTTTAATGGCCCGTATGGCAGTCTGAACTTCCTCCACCGAAATTAGGGGCTCAAAGTATTCGTTATTTGCAACACCTGATGACTTAAATTGGCCCAGGCCATTGAATGGCAACACCTTCTCCCATTTTTCGCAGTAAAAACGATATACATCTGCGTTCGGGATTCGGCATTCATGACGTTCAGTGCCATCCAGGACTAAGGACGCAAGAAGAGAGCGGTTCTTAAAGAAGAGCTTCTGGTGCTTCATGAAGCTTCCTCGTTTTTCCGCTCTCTTCTTCATCCAAGATCGTGTGGGTAATATCCTGGGTTTAATAATGTCGTTCTCGGGTTTTGAACGTTTGCCTTTGTTTTTCACCAATCTCATCGGACAAAGCATCAATGCTGTGGCAGTTTCTACGAGGGCATCATGTTGGCCCTCGCCGTTAAGCCAAGCCTTTATTGCCTCCATTGCAGGCTTTTCCAGGGTCCCAGAATTCTCATTCGTAAGCCGCTCAGCTGCTTGAGCGAGTATGGATGAAGTCCCCGTTGTTACATTTGGTGGGGGAGACAATGTCTCAAGAGGCCTAGAAGAAAAATGTAAGCTGTCTGACATGGGGGCCCCTGTCTTTTTACTTAGGTCCCGTCTCTTGTCAGAGACTTGCTTGTTGGTCTTAGTCCCAAGCGCTTCAGCAATGATCTTATTGATATTCTTTTTCCCCTGAAACTGCAACTCTAGAAGGGCCAGCTGTTCTACTTCCTTCAAAGACCAGCAGCTACGGTGTACCCCTCTCTGCGAGGTACCCTTTATACCATCTTTAATCCTTTCCTCATTACGGGTGACTGGGTGAGCATGCCTCTTGTGCTGCGAAAGGCCACTTAGAGTCGCAAAGCGTGCCTGGCAACATTCACAGACCATTGGTAAGCTTTCCTCAGTTAACTTTATTCCCCCACATTTGGGGGCA
>NW_027423013.1:1187500-1190000 GCF_048934315.1 Petromyzon marinus
AAAACGGGTCATTTTCGTGTCGCCACATTGCATGCGAACCGCATGAAACTTCCAGAGGCATTTGCAGCAGGAATGCATGTGCACTCAAAAAATGTGATATTTTTCACGGAGAGACCCCGTGAAACGCTAGAAGTGGGCGGGGATGTCTCTCTTGTGGCTCACGGGGCTGTTAGGGTGGCACAGAAATCCCTCGGAATGGGAAAACGGGTCATTTTCGTGTCGCCACATTGCATACGAACCGCATGAAACTTCCAGAGGCATTTGCAGCAGGAATGCATGTGCACTCAAAAAAGTGAATATTTCTCACGGATAGACCCCGTGATACGCTAGAAATTGGCGGGGATGTCTCTCTTGTGGCTCACGGGGCTGTTAGGGTGGCACAGAAATCCCTCGGAATGGGAAAACGGGTCATTTTCGTGTCGCCACATTGCATGCGAACCGCATGCAACTTCCAGAGGCATTTGCAGCAGAAATGCATGTGCAGTCAAAAAAAATTGATATTTTTCACGGATAGACCCCGTGAAACGCTAGAAATTGGCGGGGATGTGTCTCTTGTGGCTCACGGGGCTGTTCGGGTCGCACAGAAATCCCTGGGAATGGGAAAACGGGTCATTTTCGTGTTGCCACATTGCGTACGAACCGCATGAAACTTCCAGAGGCATTTGCAGCAGGAATGCATGTGCACTCAAAAACTTCTATATGTTTCACGGATAGACCCCGTGAAACGCTAGAAATTGGCGGGGATGTGTCTCTTGTGGCTCACGGGGCTGTTAGGGTGGCACAGAACTCCCTCGGAATGGGAAAAGGGGTCATTTTCGTGTTGCCACATTGCATAGGAACGCCATGAAACTTCCAGAGGCATTTGCAGCAGAAAGGCACGTGCACTCAAAAATTTTAATATTTTTCACGCATAGACCCCGTCAAACGCTAGAAGTTGGCGGGGATGTCTCTCTTGTGGCTCACGGGGCTGTTAGGGTCGCACAGAAATGCCTCGGAATGGGAAAACGGGTCATTTTTGTGTGGCCACATTGCATAGGAACGGCATGAAACTTCCAGAGGCATTTGCAGCAGGAATGCATGTGCACTCAAAAACGTCTATATTTTTCACGGATAGACCCCGTGAAACGCTATAAATTGGCGGGGATGTCTCTCTTGTGGCTCACGGGCGCTGTTAGTTAGGGTCGCACAGAAATCCCTCGGAATGGGAAAAGGGGTCATTTTCGTGTTGCCACATTGCGTACGAACGGCATGAAACTTCCAGAGGCATCTGCAGCAGAAATGCATGTGCACTCAAAAACGTCTATATTTTTCACGGATAGACCCCGTGAAACGCTAGAAATTGGCGGGGATGTGTCTCTTGTGGCTCACGGGGCTGTTAGGGTCGCACAGAAATCCCTCGGAATGGGAAAACGGGTCATTTTCGTGTTGCCACAATTGGCATACGAACGGCATGAAACTTCCAGAGGCATTTGCAGCAGAAATGCATGTGCACTCAAAAACGTGAATATTTTTTCACGGATAGACCCCGTCAAACGCTCGAATTTGGCGGGGATGTTTCTCTTGTGGGTCACGGGGCTGTTCGGCTCGCACAGAACTCCCTTGGTCCACCTGATTCGTGCATACAGGCAGCAACTAAAACTCTGTAAACCTGCTGTGAGGACATCTAAACAGTGGACCAGTGAGGCTGTGGAAGATTTGCGGGCGTGCTTAGACTGTACTGACTGGGATATGTTCACGACTGCTACCAATAGTCTGGATGAACTCACAGAGGCTGTGTACATCAGCTTCTGTGAGGACTGCTGTATCCCAACACGTACCAGGGTGAACTTTAACAACAACAAGCCCTGGTTCTCAGCAAAGCTCAAAAGGTTGAGGTTGGAGAAGGAGGAAGCGTTTAGGAGTGGGGATAGAGACAGATTCAAGGAGTCGAAGAACAGGTTTAGCAAAGCGGTGAGAGAGGCTAAACGACTGTACTCAGAGACACTAAAACACCAGTTCTCTACTAACGACGCTGCTTCTGTCTGCCAAAGGGCTCAGGCACATCACCAACTACAAACCCAGAGCGCCCCACACCACTAACGACTCCCGCCTAGCCAACGACCTGAACGAGTTCTACCGTAGATTTGAAAGACAATTGGACTGTCCTGAACCACCCCTTCCCACCCAAGAGGCCCCATCCCCCACCCATACTACAGAAACGACTCTCTCCTTTCAGGAGGGAGAAGTTAATGGGCTTTTCAAGAGGCAGAATCCACGCAAAGCAGCCGGGCCGGACTCTGTCTCTCCAGCCACCCTCAGGCACTGCGCTGACCAGCTGTCTCCGGTGTTCACCAACATCTTTAACACCTCCCTGGAGACATGCCATGTACCAGCCTGTCTCAAGTCCTCCACCATCATCGCTGTGCCCAAAAAGCTAAGGCCAACAGGACTAAATGATTACAGACCGGTCGCCCTTACATCTGTGGTAATGAAGTCTTTTGAGCGCCTGCTCCTGGCACAC
>NW_027423013.1:1200000-1202500 GCF_048934315.1 Petromyzon marinus
AAATCCCTCGGAATGGGAAAACGGGTCATTTTCGTGTTGCCACATTGCATGCGAACGGCATGAAACTTCCAGAGGCATTTGCAGCAGGAATGCATGTGCAGTCAAAAAAGTGAATATTTTTCACGGATAGACCCCGTGAAACGCTAGAAATTGGCGGCGATGTCTCTCTTGTGGCTCACGGGGCTGTTAGGGTGGCACAGAAATCCCTCGGAATGGGAAAACGGGTCATTTTCGTGTCGCCACATTGCATGCGAACCGCATGAAACTTCCAGAGGCATTTGCAGCAGAAATGCATGTGCAGTCAAAAAATTGAATATTTTTCACGGATAGACCCCGTGAAACGCTAGAAATTGGCGGGGATGTGTCTCTTGTGGCTCACGGGGCTGTTAGGGTGGCACAGAAATCCCTCGGAATGGGAAAAAACGGGTCATTTTCGTGTCGCCACATTGCATGCGAACCGCATGAAACTTCCAGAGGCATTTGCAGCAGGAATGCATGTGCACTCAAAAAATGTGATATTTTTCACGGAGAGACCCCGTGAAACGCTAGAAGTGGGCGGGGATGTCTCTCTTGTGGCTCACGGGGCTGTTAGGGTGGCACAGAAATCCCTCGGAATGGGAAAACGGGTCATTTTCGTGTCGCCACATTGCATACGAACCGCATGAAACTTCCAGAGGCATTTGCAGCAGGAATGCATGTGCACTCAAAAAAGTGAATATTTCTCACGGATAGACCCCGTGATACGCTAGAAATTGGCGGGGATGTCTCTCTTGTGGCTCACGGGGCTGTTAGGGTGGCACAGAAATCCCTCGGAATGGGAAAACGGGTCATTTTCGTGTCGCCACATTGCATGCGAACCGCATGCAACTTCCAGAGGCATTTGCAGCAGAAATGCATGTGCAGTCAAAAAAAAATTGATATTTTTCACGGATAGACCCCGTGAAACGCTAGAAATTGGCGGGGATGTGTCTCTTGTGGCTCACGGGGCTGTTCGGGTCGCACAGAAATCCCTGGGAATGGGAAAACGGGTCATTTTCGTGTTGCCACATTGCGTACGAACCGCATGAAACTTCCATAGGCATTTGCAGCAGGAATGCATGTGCACTCAAAAACTTCTATATGTTTCACGGATAGACCCCGTGAAACGCTAGAAATTGGCGGGGATGTGTCTCTTGTGGCTCACGGGGCTGTTAGGGTGGCACAGAACTCCCTCGGAATGGGAAAAGGGGTCATTTTCGTGTTGCCACATTGCATAGGAACGCCATGAAACTTCCAGAGGCATTTGCAGCAGAAAGGCACGTGCACTCAAAAATTTTAAAATTTTTCACGCATAGACCCCGTCAAACGCTAGAAGTTGGCGGGGATGTCTCTCTTGTGGCTCACGGGGCTGTTAGGGTCGCACAGAAATGCCTCGGAATGGGAAAACGGGTCATTTTTGTGTGGCCACATTGCATAGGAACGGCATGAAACTTCCAGAGGCATTTGCAGCAGGAATGCATGTGCACTCAAAAACGTCTATATTTTTCACGGATAGACCCCGTGAAACGCTATAAATTGGCGGGGATGTCTCTCTTGTGGCTCACGGGCGCTGTTAGTTAGGGTCGCACAGAAATCCCTCGGAATGGGAAAAGGGGTCATTTTCGTGTTGCCACATTGCGTACGAACGGCATGAAACTTCCAGAGGCATCTGCAGCAGAAATGCATGTGCACTCAAAAACGTCTATATTTTTCACGGATAGACCCCGTGAAACGCTAGAAATTGGCGGGGATGTGTCTCTTGTGGCTCACGGGGCTGTTAGGGTCGCACAGAAATCCCTCGGAATGGGAAAACGGGTCATTTTCGTGTTGCCACAATTGGCATACGAACGGCATGAAACTTCCAGAGGCATTTGCAGCAGAAATGCATGTGCACTCAAAAACGTGAATATTTTTTCACGGATAGACCCCGTCAAACGCTCGAATTTGGCGGGGATGTTTCTCTTGTGGGTCACGGGGCTGTTCGGCTCGCACAGAACTCCCTTGGTCCACCTGATTCGTGCATACAGGCAGCAACTAAAACTCTGTAAACCTGCTTTGAGGACATCTAAACAGTGGACCAGTGAGGCTGTGGAAGATTTGCGGGCGTGCTTAGACTGTACTGACTGGGATATGTTCACGACTGCTACCAATAGTCTGGATGAACTCACAGAGGCTGTGTACATCAGCTTCTGTGAGGACTGCTGTATCCCAACACGTACCAGGGTGAACTTTAACAACAACAAGCCCTGGTTCTCAGCAAAGCTCAAAAGGTTGAGGTTGGAGAAGGAGGAAGCGTTTAGGAGTGGGGATAGAGACAGATTCAAGGAGTCGAAGAACAGGTTTAGCAAAGCGGTGAGAGAGGCTAAACGACTGTACTCAGAGACACTAAAACACCAGTTCTCTACTAACGACGCTGCTTCTGTCTGCCAAAGGGCTCAGGCACATCACCAACTACAAACCCAGAGCGCCCCACACCACTAAC
>NW_027423013.1:1207500-1210000 GCF_048934315.1 Petromyzon marinus
AGTCTTCGTCTTGGAAAATAACAAAATCTAAAAGAAAAGTCTTCTTTGTGGAAAATAGTAAAATAAAAAACCAAGACTTCACCTTGGAAAATAACAAAATCTAATCTAAAACATCTTAAATAAAGCTGGTTTGTGGTCTTCTCTCGAACTGATGTAGTGCAAAAATAAAGAATTAAAATAACAAAGTCTAATCTATATAAGTGCTCTTGAATAAAGCTTCCTGTAAAAAATAGCAAAAAAATACCAAGTCTTCGTCTTGGAAAATAACAAAATCTAAAAGAAAAGAAAAGAAAAGTCTTCTTTGTGGAAAATAGTAAAATAAAAAAACCAAGACTTCACCTTGGAAAATAACAAAATCTAATCTAAAACATCTTAAATAAAGCTTATTTCTAATCTTCTTTGTAGGCAGAAAATAGTAAGTTACAGGACTCTCGAACTGATGTAGTCCAAAAATAAAGAATTAAAATAACAAAGTCTAATCTATATAAGTGCTCTTGAATAAGCTTCGTGTAAAAAATAGCAATATAATAAAAATACCAAGTCTTCGTCTTGGAAAATAACAAAATCTAAAAGAAAGGTCTTCTTTATGGAAAATAGTAAAATAAGAATACCAAGACTTCACCTTGGAAAATAACAAAACCATCTTGAAAAAAGCTTATTTTTAATCTTCTTTGTAGGCAGAAAATAGTAAGGCGAAAATAAAGTCCCCTCTAAGCTCTAAAGTAACAAATACGACGTGTTAAAAAAAAAAAAACTAACAATAAAAAAAAGAACCAAGACTTCGTCTTGGAAAATAACAATCTAAATTGTGGAAAATAGTAAAATGAAATAAAAACCGACTTCACCTTCGAAAATAACAAAATCAATCTAAAACAAATGACATCTTAAAACAAAACTATTATTTGTTTCGGAGGTTGTCTATGACTGTTCATAGACCGCATAATTTCCACAGAACATTCTTAGAATATCAAGAGAGAAAAGCAGCGTTCTGCGGGAAATCATCTTGGCCAGTGATGTCGTTCTGGGTTTGGTCAGGCCCAGGGAGGTAAGTACCTCGTTATTCTCAAGGGGCCACTTTCCTCTTGCCCCAACCGGGAATCCAAAGAATGTGACCTTGCTAGCCTTCGTCAGCACTTTGACTTGATCACCAAGAGGGGTATAGTACGAAACTTTGTGCGAGGCAGCATCTGACAAGGTATTCTTTGAAAGCTCAAAACGGACGGTGACATCGATCACAACCGCCTCCTCATCTTTTGCAAACACGAGGTCAGGCTTTCTCATCTCTCCCGTCTCGGATATGAACCGTGGCTCTTTGTATACGGACCAGCCCAATCTAGCCGCTTCGTCTGCCAGAATGTTACTGATCTTGTTATGTCGCGCAATTCTTGCTTTCTGTACTGCAGGACATTGACCGAGAATGTGCGAAAGGGACTCGAGTCTGGCAGAGCATTTCCTGCAGGAACGTAAGGCCCCATCTCTGCCTCTGTTCAAGCTTTCTCTTGTTGGGTAAATATTTGCCCTTAGTTGTAGTGCTGCGATAAAGAAGCATTGTTTAAAGCCGCACCATGGCCTCAACCAAGCATTACTGATTCTATCATGCGCAAAGTTTACAATGCCCCTTCCTTGAACCGGCTTTTCGCACCATCTCTGAAATTCATGCTCCCTCCAATCGCAGGGTCTCGGATATACAGGTTCTTTTGACACCGAGTCCCTGAGAACGAATGTTGGGATTGCATCACTGTCACCCCCTGCTCGTACCCACAAATTACGGTATTCTTCCTCCATACCCTGCGAGGACACAATATTACGGGTGATAGCATCGGACGAGTTTGCTATACGTTGCAGCCTTCTAACTTGAACCGAAGGGATTGTTTTTTCCAGTTTCAAGATGGCAAGGCCTCCGTCTCGGGCTCTGGCATATAACAGTCCATCACAAGTTGAAGCGGGAAGGTGGAGCCATCCTTTTACCGCCTTTCTAATCTCTTGGTCCAACCCACGGAGAGTTGATTGCTTGCAGTCCGAGTGGTCTGCAGGATATAACAATCTGGGTAGGGCATAGGCATTGAGTAGTTCAACCTTCTGAGTTGGCTTCAGAGGCGCCTCATCGATTTTCGAGATCCATGTCTTTAGCTGACAATGTAGATCAGGCTGTATAGTGCCAGTCCAAGGGCCAATTTTCAGACCAAGGTATTTCGTTGATTCATCAGGTTGGATCATATGGACATCTTTATTTTTGATAGTCCATGGGTCGCAGTTGTTCACCGTATATGAATCTTTGGTTGGGCTTATCATGAAGCCCTGGCACTTTCTGGCCTGAACCTCCAATCCCGATAGCCCACAAAATGATTCCAAGATCGCTAGATTGGCGGCCATACCAACCCAAGATTCGCTCACCAACACCAAATCATCAGCAAACGCAAGAGCTGTCACGTGGTCGGTATCAATGGAGTACCCAACTCCGTGTGACTCTAGGGTGCATATCAAAGGGTCCATGGCAAGA
>NW_027423013.1:1242500-1245000 GCF_048934315.1 Petromyzon marinus
ATGGGAAAACGGGTCATTTTCGTGTTGCCACATTGCATGCGAACGGCATGAAACTTCCAGAGGCATTTGCAGCAGGAATGCATGTGCAGTCAAAAAAGTGAATATTTTTCACGGATAGACCCCGTGAAACGCTAGAAATTGGCGGCGATGTCTCTCTTGTGGCTCACGGGGCTGTTAGGGTGGCACAGAAATCCCTCGGAATGGGAAAACGGGTCATTTTCGTGTCGCCACATTGCATGCGAACCGCATGAAACTTCCAGAGGCATTTGCAGCAGAAATGCATGTGCAGTCAAAAAATTGAATATTTTTCACGGATAGACCCCGTGAAACGCTAGAAATTGGCGGGGATGTGTCTCTTGTGGCTCACGGGGCTGTTAGGGTGGCACAGAAATCCCTCGGAATGGGAAAAAACGGGTCATTTTCGTGTCGCCACATTGCATGCGAACCGCATGAAACTTCCAGAGGCATTTGCAGCAGGAATGCATGTGCACTCAAAAAATGTGATATTTTTCACGGAGAGACCCCGTGAAACGCTAGAAGTGGGCGGGGATGTCTCTCTTGTGGCTCACGGGGCTGTTAGGGTGGCACAGAAATCCCTCGGAATGGGAAAACGGGTCATTTTCGTGTCGCCACATTGCATGCGAACCGCATGCAACTTCCAGAGGCATTTGCAGCAGGAATGCATGTGCACTCAAAAAAGTGAATATTTTTCACGGATAGACCCCGTGAAACGCTAGAAATTGGCGGGGATGTGTCTCTTGTGGCTCACGGGGCTGTTCGGGTCGCACAGAAATCCCTGGGAATGGGAAAACGGGTCATTTTCGTGTTGCCACATTGCGTACGAACCGCATGAAACTTCCAGAGGCATTTGCAGCAGGAATGCATGTGCACTCAAAAACTTCTATATGTTTCACGGATAGACCCCGTGAAACGCTAGAAATTGGCGGGGATGTGTCTCTTGTGGCTCACGGGGCTGTTAGGGTGGCACAGAACTCCCTCGGAATGGGAAAAGGGGTCATTTTCGTGTTGCCACATTGCATAGGAACGCCATGAAACTTCCAGAGGCATTTGCAGCAGAAAGGCACGTGCACTCAAAAATTTTAATATTTTTCACGCATAGACCCCGTCAAACGCTAGAAGTTGGCGGGGATGTCTCTCTTGTGGCTCACGGGGCTGTTAGGGTCGCACAGAAATGCCTCGGAATGGGAAAACGGGTCATTTTTGTGTGGCCACATTGCATAGGAACGGCATGAAACTTCCAGAGGCATTTGCAGCAGGAATGCATGTGCACTCAAAAACGTCTATATTTTTCACGGATAGACCCCGTGAAACGCTATAAATTGGCGGGGATGTCTCTCTTGTGGCTCACGGGCGCTGTTAGTTAGGGTCGCACAGAAATCCCTCGGAATGGGAAAAGGGGTCATTTTCGTGTTGCCACATTGCGTACGAACGGCATGAAACTTCCAGAGGCATCTGCAGCAGAAATGCATGTGCACTCAAAAACGTCTATATTTTTCACGGATAGACCCCGTGAAACGCTAGAAATTGGCGGGGATGTGTCTCTTGTGGCTCACGGGGCTGTTAGGGTCGCACAGAAATCCCTCGGAATGGGAAAACGGGTCATTTTCGTGTTGCCACAATTGGCATACGAACGGCATGAAACTTCCAGAGGCATTTGCAGCAGAAATGCATGTGCACTCAAAAACGTGAATATTTTTTCACGGATAGACCCCGTCAAACGCTCGAATTTGGCGGGGATGTTTCTCTTGTGGGTCACGGGGCTGTTCGGCTCGCACAGAACTCCCTTGGTCCACCTGATTCGTGCATACAGGCAGCAACTAAAACTCTGTAAACCTGCTGTGAGGACATCTAAACAGTGGACCAGTAAGGCTGTGGAAGATTTGCGGGCGTGCTTAGACTGTACTGACTGGGATATGTTCACGACTGCTACCAATAGTCTGGATGAACTCACAGAGGCTGTGTACATCAGCTTCTGTGAGGACTGCTGTATCCCAACACGTACCAGGGTGAACTTTAACAACAACAAGCCCTGGTTCTCAGCAAAGCTCAAAAGGTTGAGGTTGGAGAAGGAGGAAGCGTTTAGGAGTGGGGATAGAGACAGATTCAAGGAGTCGAAGAACAGGTTTAGCAAAGCGGTGAGAGAGGCTAAACGACTGTACTCAGAGACACTAAAACACCAGTTCTCTACTAACAACGCTGCTTCTGTCTGCCAAAGGGCTCAGGCACATCACCAACTACAAACCCAGAGCGCCCCACACCACTAACGACTCCCGCCTAGCCAACGACCTGAACGAGTTCTACCGTAGATTTGAAAGACAATTGGACTGTCCTGAACCACCCCTTCCCACCCAAGAGGCCCCATCCCCCACCCATACTACAGAAACGACTCTCTCCTTTCAGGAGGGAGAAGTTAATGGGCTTTTCAAGAGGCAGAATCCACGCAAAGCAGCCGGGCCGGACTCTGTCTCTCCAGCCACCC
>NW_027423013.1:1295000-1297500 GCF_048934315.1 Petromyzon marinus
AAATGCATGTGCAGTCAAAAAATTGAATATTTTTCACGGATAGACCCCGTGAAACGCTAGAAATTGGCGGGGATGTGTCTCTTGTGGCTCACGGGGCTGTTAGGGTGGCACAGAAATCCCTCGGAATGGGAAAAAACGGGTCATTTTCGTGTCGCCACATTGCATGCGAACCGCATGAAACTTCCAGAGGCATTTGCAGCAGGAATGCATGTGCACTCAAAAAATGTGATATTTTTCACGGAGAGACCCCGTGAAACGCTAGAAGTGGGCGGGGATGTCTCTCTTGTGGCTCACGGGGCTGTTAGGGTGGCACAGAAATCCCTCGGAATGGGAAAACGGGTCATTTTCGTGTCGCCACATTGCATACGAACCGCATGAAACTTCCAGAGGCATTTGCAGCAGGAATGCATGTGCACTCAAAAAAGTGAATATTTCTCACGGATAGACCCCGTGATACGCTAGAAATTGGCGGGGATGTCTCTCTTGTGGCTCACGGGGCTGTTAGGGTGGCACAGAAATCCCTCGGAATGGGAAAACGGGTCATTTTCGTGTCGCCACATTGCATGCGAACCGCATGCAACTTCCAGAGGCATTTGCAGCAGAAATGCATGTGCAGTCAAAAAAAAATTGATATTTTTCACGGATAGACCCCGTGAAACGCTAGAAATTGGCGGGGATGTGTCTCTTGTGGCTCACGGGGCTGTTCGGGTCGCACAGAAATCCCTGGGAATGGGAAAACGGGTCATTTTCGTGTTGCCACATTGCGTACGAACCGCATGAAACTTCCAGAGGCATTTGCAGCAGGAATGCATGTGCACTCAAAAACTTCTATATGTTTCACGGATAGACCCCGTGAAACGCTAGAAATTGGCGGGGATGTGTCTCTTGTGGCTCACGGGGCTGTTAGGGTGGCACAGAACTCCCTCGGAATGGGAAAAGGGGTCATTTTCGTGTTGCCACATTGCATAGGAACGCCATGAAACTTCCAGAGGCATTTGCAGCAGAAAGGCACGTGCACTCAAAAATTTTAATATTTTTCACGCATAGACCCCGTCAAACGCTAGAAGTTGGCGGGGATGTCTCTCTTGTGGCTCACGGGGCTGTTAGGGTCGCACAGAAATGCCTCGGAATGGGAAAACGGGTCATTTTTGTGTGGCCACATTGCATAGGAACGGCATGAAACTTCCAGAGGCATTTTCAGCAGGAATGCATGTGCACTCAAAAACGTCTATATTTTTCACGGATAGACCCCGTGAAACGCTATAAATTGGCGGGGATGTCTCTCTTGTGGCTCACGGGCGCTGTTAGTTAGGGTCGCACAGAAATCCCTCGGAATGGGAAAAGGGGTCATTTTCGTGTTGCCACATTGCGTACGAACGGCATGAAACTTCCAGAGGCATCTGCAGCAGAAATGCATGTGCACTCAAAAACGTCTATATTTTTCACGGATAGACCCCGTGAAACGCTAGAAATTGGCGGGGATGTGTCTCTTGTGGCTCACGGGGCTGTTAGGGTCGCACAGAAATCCCTCGGAATGGGAAAACGGGTCATTTTCGTGTTGCCACAATTGGCATACGAACGGCATGAAACTTCCAGAGGCATTTGCAGCAGAAATGCATGTGCACTCAAAAACGTGAATATTTTTTCACGGATAGACCCCGTCAAACGCTCGAATTTGGCGGGGATGTTTCTCTTGTGGGTCACGGGGCTGTTCGGCTCGCACAGAACTCCCTTGGTCCACCTGATTCGTGCATACAGGCAGCAACTAAAACTCTGTAAACCTGCTGTGAGGACATCTAAACAGTGGACCAGTGAGGCTGTGGAAGATTTGCGGGCGTGCTTAGACTGTACTGACTGGGATATGTTCACGACTGCTACCAATAGTCTGGATGAACTCACAGAGGCTGTGTACATCAGCTTCTGTGAGGACTGCTGTATCCCAACACGTACCAGGGTGAACTTTAACAACAACAAGCCCTGGTTCTCAGCAAAGCTCAAAAGGTTGAGGTTGGAGAAGGAGGAAGCGTTTAGGAGTGGGGATAGAGACAGATTCAAGGAGTCGAAGAACAGGTTTAGCAAAGCGGTGAGAGAGGCTAAACGACTGTACTCAGAGACACTAAAACACCAGTTCTCTACTAACGACGCTGCTTCTGTCTGCCAAAGGGCTCAGGCACATCACCAACTACAAACCCAGAGCGCCCCACACCACTAACGACTCCCGCCTAGCCAACGACCTGAACGAGTTCTACCGTAGATTTGAAAGACAATTGGACTGTCCTGAACCACCCCTTCCCACCCAAGAGGCCCCATCCCCCACCCATACTACAGAAACGACTCTCTCCTTTCAGGAGGGAGAAGTTAATGGGCTTTTCAAGAGGCAGAATCCACGCAAAGCAGCCGGGCCGGACTCTGTCTCTCCAGCCACCCTCAGGCACTGCGCTGACCAGCTGTCTCCGGTGTTCACCAACATCTTTAACACCTCCCTGGAGACATGCCATGT
>NW_027423013.1:1302500-1305000 GCF_048934315.1 Petromyzon marinus
TCGTCTTGGAAAATAACAAAATCTAAAAGAAAAGAAAAGTCTTCTTTGTGGAAAATAGTAAAATAAAAAAAACCAAGACTTCACCTTGGAAAATAACAAAATCTAATCTAAAACATCTTAAATAAAGCTTATTTCTAATCTTCTTTGTAGGCAGAAAATAGTAAGTTACAGGACTCTCGAACTGATGTAGTCCAAAAATAAAGAATTAAAATAACAAAGTCTAATCTATATAAGTGCTCTTGAATAAGCTTCGTGTAAAAAATAGCAATATAATAAAAATACCAAGTCTTCGTCTTGGAAAATAACAAAATCTAAAAGAAAGGTCTTCTTTATGGAAAATAGTAAAATAAGAATACCAAGACTTCACCTTGGAAAATAACAAAACCATCTTGAAAAAAGCTTATTTTTAATCTTCTTTGTAGGCAGAAAATAGTAAGGCGAAAATAAAGTCCCCTCTAAGCTCTAAAGTAACAAATACGACGTGTTAAAAAAAAAAAACTAACAATAAAAAAAAGAACCAAGACTCCGTCTTGGAAAATAACAATCTAAATTGTGGAAAATAGTAAAATGAAATAAAAACCGACTTCACCTTCGAAAATAACAAAATCAATCTAAAACAAATGACATCTTAAAACAAAACTATTATTTGTTTCGGAGGTTGTCTATGACTGTTCATAGACCGCATAATTTCCACAGAACATTCTCAGAATATCAAGAGAGAAAAGCAGCGTTCTGCGGGAAATCATCTTGGCCAGTGATGTCGTTCTGGGTTTGGTCAGGCCCAGGGAGGTAAGTACCTCGTTATTCTCAAGGGGCCACTTTCCTCTTGCCCCAACCGGGAATCCAAAGAATGTGACCTTGCTAGCCTTCGTCAGCACTTTGACTTGATCACCAAGAGGGGTATAGTACGAAACTTTGTGCGAGGCAGCATCTGACAAGGTATTCTTTGAAAGCTCAAAACGGACGGTGACATCGATCACAACCGCCTCCTCATCTTTTGCAAACACGAGGTCAGGCTTTCTCATCTCTCCCGTCTCGGATATGAACCGTGGCTCTTTGTATACAGACCAGCCCAATCTAGCCGCTTCGTCTGCCAGAATGTTACTGATCTTGTTATGTCGCGCAATTCTTGCTTTCTGTACTGCAGGACATTGACCGAGAATGTGCGAAAGGGACTCGAGTCTGGCAGAGCATTTCCTGCAGGAACGTAGGGCCCCATCTCTGCCTCTGTTCAAGCTTTCTCTTGTTGGGTAAATATTTGCCCTTAGTTGTAGTGCTGCGATAAAGAAGCATTGTTTAAAGCCGCACCATGGCCTCAACCAAGCATTACTGATTCTATCATGCGCAAAGTTTACAATGCCCCTTCCTTGAACCGGCTTTTCGCACCATCTCTGAAATTCATGCTCCCTCCAATCGCAGGGTCTCGGATATACAGGTTCTTTTGACACCGAGTCCCTGAGAACGAATGTTGGGATTGCATCACTGTCACCCCCTGCTCGTACCCACAAATTACGGTATTCTTCCTCCATACCCTGCGAGGACACAATATTACGGGTGATAGCATCGGACGAGTTTGCTATACGTTGCAGCCTTCTAACTTGAACCGAAGGGATTGTTTTTTCCAGTTTCAAGATGGCAAGGCCTCCGTCTCGGGCTCTGGCATATAACAGTCCATCACAAGTTGAAGCGGGAAGGTGGAGCCATCCTTTTACAGCCTTTCTAATCTCTTGGTCCAACCCACGGAGAGTTGATTGCTTGCAGTCCGAGTGGTCTGCAGGATATAACAATCTGGGTAGGGCATAGGCATTGAGTAGTTCAACCTTCTGAGTTGGCTTCAGAGGCGCCTCATCGATTTTCGAGATCCATGTCTTTAGCTGACAATGTAGATCAGGCTGTATAGTGCCAGTCCAAGGGCCAATTTTCAGACCAAGGTATTTCGTTGATTCATCAGGTTGGATCATATGGACATCTTTATTTTTGATAGTCCATGGGTCGCAGTTGTTCACCGTATATGAATCTTTGGTTGGGCTTATCATGAAGCCCTGGCACTTTCTGGCCTGAACCTCCAATCCCGATAGCCCACAAAATGATTCCAAGATCGCTAGATTGGCGGCCATACCAACCCAAGATTCGCTCACCAACACCAAATCATCAGCAAACGCAAGAGCTGTCACGTGGTCGGTATCAATGGAGTACCCAACTCCGTGTGACTCTAGGGTGCATATCAAAGGGTCCATGGCAAGATTGAAGAGCAGGGGTGACATGGGGTCACCCTGTTTGACACCAACACGTATGCTAATTTCTCGAGTCGACTCGCCATTGCTTTTGAACGAGGTCGTACACCGATCGTAGGCGTTCTGGATGATGCCCACCACGTGTTCATCTACTTTCTTGTGCCTTAACACCCATAAAATATGAGCATGCAAAACCGAGTCAAAAGCTTTCGCTATGTCGATGAACATGACAGCCAACGGCCTGTGCAATTTCTTAGCGTGTCTCA
>NW_027423013.1:1320000-1322500 GCF_048934315.1 Petromyzon marinus
GTTGCAATAGTGTATGATTGTTGTGATAATGCTCTTATTGCTAGATCATCTGAAGTTATCATTTTGTTGTGTCTGCTTATTATAGATAGTGCAACTGAGTCGCATAAATTTCTTATGCCCATTCCTCCGTTGGATACTGATGTATAAAAGAAACTGTCGGGCGTATCGTGTGGCAACCTGAGCAGAAGCTTTACTCTTTTCCTAATTTCAGAATCAAGTGACATCAATAAACCCTTGGTAACTTTTCCGAGGACCAATTGATGAATAATACGAGGTATCAAATTGTTATTGATTAAATATACTTTCTTTTCTGGCTTTAACGGTGCTCTGGTCAGTTTGTTTAACATTGCTGCGAGCAGGTTACAGCTTATAGATCGTTTTCCCCTTGGGTCAAATTCAATGCCTAGATATTTGAATCCCTTTACATATGATACCGGATTAATGGGTTCGTTATTTATAAAGTACGATGATGTCGTTGCAACACTAAATGTCTTCTGTTTGCCGTACTTGATAAATCTTAACGAATTGCATTTGTTTATATTTATTTTCAAGTGTCTGTCATCGAGGAATTTAGTAGTTATATCCAAGAGTTTATTCATGCCACATTCCGTTTCTGCAAATAGGACAAGGTCGTCTGCAAACATCATTGAATTTACTTTCTGATTTCCTACATTAACTCCTATATATGTCGGCAAGTTATCCAATAGTTCATCCATAATCATGTTAAATAGTAGCGGTGAAAGTGGATCACCTTGCTTTACGCCTCTTTTTAGATTTATGTTACGCATTGTTGTCGATCCAAATACAATATCAGTTAGATTACACTTATAGATGTTGGTCAAGTACGTTGTTGATTCCTTTGATAAGTTAAATCGCTTTAAGGCTCTAATAATCGATTCGTGGCTGACAGAATCGAATGCCTTACTGAGGTCTATTGACACTATTTGCGTGTTTTCGTGCTTTTGCCTGGCGTTGTGTATGATGAAGTGTAGTAATGCACTATTTTCGAAACATCCGTCTACCGGGAGGAATGCTTTCTGCCTGTAATTAAGCTTTAATTGCTGTCCTAGACGATAACTTAAAATTTTGTGTAATAGCCTAATTACAATTGATGAGATGGTTATGGGTCTCCAATTTGAGGGTTTTTCCAAATCCTCTTTAGTTTTAGGTATAAGTCTTGTTCTGTGTTGTTTCCATATTTGTGGTATATCCTGTAAATAAAGGATGATATTTAAGATATCTAGTAAATATTTTATTGGTAAAGTCCTAAGATCGCTAAGAATAATGTTGTCCTGTCCAGGTGACTTATCCTTCATAATTGCTAGGGTCTTAATCAACTCATCTAAGGTGATTGCTTTTACGATATCGATGCATGATTGGTCGTTTTTTAATTTAAAGGGTATATTATCTGGAGGAGAGTTTGACTCGAATAAGGTAACGAATGTTCCCCGTATGCTTTCTTCAGTTGGGTATATACTTGGCCCCGATCTATCTGAAGTAATCTCGTCTAATAGAGCTTTCTTGTTCGTATGGTATAAATATTGATACCTCCTGTATTTAGTTTGCTTTGATTGTCTTCGATGCCTATTCTCATCTTTCTCCTGTTGGTTTACACGATCTTTCCTATTAATTGGTTTACTTCGATTTAAAAACTTTTCTACATGAGAATTGAGTAGCAGTAACGCCTGATTGTGACTTAAATTCTCGATCTTTAGATCGGTAATTATGACCTGAAGATCCTCAGCTGCTGTCAGTGATTGTTCTTTTTCGGCCCTTATTGCTGGCTGATCTCCTTCAGAAGGTGTAGTTGTTATTTCCGATGTTGTCGGTAAAACTAAGTTAACAAGGCATTGATTTTCTACCTTATAGGTGGTTTCTTTCAATGTCCTTACCAATTCCTTATACTTGATATTTCTCCGCTTCCCTTTAATCGCTTCTAGCGTTCTGTGTGGCATAACTGAGTTCTGTATTAGTTGATTCATGTTTATGTCCTCATCATTCTGTTGGGCTTCTTTATGGGCCATAATTTCTACCTCTTCTTCTCCCCATCTAACTTTCCTTCCTGGTGCGTTTTGCTGTAGTCTAGCTTCATGTTCTGTCGGATGAGTTCGTCTAGTATGTACCCCTAAACCTGTTTTCGTAGTAAAACCTCTGCTACAATATGAACAACTAAATAGTGTTTCCTCAATTGTGGTGGTTATAGCACTAGTTTTACCTATTAAACTTTTGCAAGTTCTTCCGTAGTGCGACGCTATCTTGTGTATGCTATCTGCTGTGCGATTACAAATTCGACATTTATACGTTTTGTTTGCGTGCGGATGTACCCGTGTCATATGTGATGACCAAGTTCTATGGTCTAGGAAAACAAGATTGCATGGATAACATTTGTTCTGATCTGTGCATGGGTAGTCCCATGAAAACATGTCCGAAAGGATAAATTCCGTAGTCAGCTCGTCTGTTAATCGCTCATTCATGAGCGATGTTAGTTCGTCACCGAGTA
>NW_027423013.1:1342500-1345000 GCF_048934315.1 Petromyzon marinus
AGACCCCGTGAAACGCTAGAAATTGGCGGCGATGTCTCTCTTGTGGCTCACGGGGCTGTTAGGGTGGCACAGAAATCCCTCGGAATGGGAAAACGGGTCATTTTCGTGTCGCCACATTGCATGCGAACCGCATGAAACTTCCAGAGGCATTTGCAGCAGAAATGCATGTGCAGTCAAAAAATTGAATATTTTTCACGGATAGACCCCGTGAAACGCTAGAAATTGGCGGGGATGTGTCTCTTGTGGCTCACGGGGCTGTTAGGGTGGCACAGAAATCCCTCGGAATGGGAAAAAACGGGTCATTTTCGTGTCGCCACATTGCATGCGAACCGCATGAAACTTCCAGAGGCATTTGCAGCAGGAATGCATGTGCACTCAAAAAATGTGATATTTTTCACGGAGAGACCCCGTGAAACGCTAGAAGTGGGCGGGGATGTCTCTCTTGTGGCTCACGGGGCTGTTAGGGTGGCACAGAAATCCCTCGGAATGGGAAAACGGGTCATTTTCGTGTCGCCACATTGCATACGAACCGCATGAAACTTCCAGAGGCATTTGCAGCAGGAATGCATGTGCACTCAAAAAAGTGAATATTTCTCACGGATAGACCCCGTGATACGCTAGAAATTGGCGGGGATGTCTCTCTTGTGGCTCACGGGGCTGTTAGGGTGGCACAGAAATCCCTCGGAATGGGAAAACGGGTCATTTTCGTGTCGCCACATTGCATGCGAACCGCATGCAACTTCCAGAGGCATTTGCAGCAGAAATGCATGTGCAGTCAAAAAAAATTTGATATTTTTCACGGATAGACCCCGTGAAACGCTAGAAATTGGCGGGGATGTGTCTCTTGTGGCTCACGGGGCTGTTCGGGTCGCACAGAAATCCCTGGGAATGGGAAAACGGGTCATTTTCGTGTTGCCACATTGCGTACGAACCGCATGAAACTTCCAGAGGCATTTGCAGCAGGAATGCATGTGCACTCAAAAACTTCTATATGTTTCACGGATAGACCCCGTGAAACGCTAGAAATTGGCGGGGATGTGTCTCTTGTGGCTCACGGGGCTGTTAGGGTGGCACAGAACTCCCTCGGAATGGGAAAAGGGGTCATTTTCGTGTTGCCACATTGCATAGGAACGCCATGAAACTTCCAGAGGCATTTGCAGCAGAAAGGCACGTGCACTCAAAAATTTTAATATTTTTCACGCATAGACCCCGTCAAACGCTAGAAGTTGGCGGGGATGTCTCTCTTGTGGCTCACGGGGCTGTTAGGGTCGCACAGAAATGCCTCGGAATGGGAAAACGGGTCATTTTTGTGTGGCCACATTGCATAGGAACGGCATGAAACTTCCAGAGGCATTTGCAGCAGGAATGCATGTGCACTCAAAAACGTCTATATTTTTCACGGATAGACCCCGTGAAACGCTATAAATTGGCGGGGATGTCTCTCTTGTGGCTCACGGGCGCTGTTAGTTAGGGTCGCACAGAAATCCCTCGGAATGGGAAAAGGGGTCATTTTCGTGTTGCCACATTGCGTACGAACGGCATGAAACTTCCAGAGGCATCTGCAGCAGAAATGCATGTGCACTCAAAAACGTCTATATTTTTCACGGATAGACCCCGTGAAACGCTAGAAATTGGCGGGGATGTGTCTCTTGTGGCTCACGGGGCTGTTAGGGTCGCACAGAAATCCCTCGGAATGGGAAAACGGGTCATTTTCGTGTTGCCACAATTGGCATACGAACGGCATGAAACTTCCAGAGGCATTTGCAGCAGAAATGCATGTGCACTCAAAAACGTGAATATTTTTTCACGGATAGACCCCGTCAAACGCTCGAATTTGGCGGGGATGTTTCTCTTGTGGGTCACGGGGCTGTTCGGCTCGCACAGAACTCCCTTGGTCCACCTGATTCGTGCATACAGGCAGCAACTAAAACTCTGTAAACCTGCTGTGAGGACATCTAAACAGTGGACCAGTGAGGCTGTGGAAGATTTGCGGGCGTGCTTAGACTGTACTGACTGGGATATGTTCACGACTGCTACCAATAGTCTGGATGAACTCACAGAGGCTGTGTACATCAGCTTCTGTGAGGACTGCTGTATCCCAACACGTACCAGGGTGAACTTTAACAACAACAAGCCCTGGTTCTCAGCAAAGCTCAAAAGGTTGAGGTTGGAGAAGGAGGAAGCGTTTAGGAGTGGGGATAGAGACAGATTCAAGGAGTCGAAGAACAGGTTTAGCAAAGCGGTGAGAGAGGCTAAACGACTGTACTCAGAGACACTAAAACACCAGTTCTCTACTAACGACGCTGCTTCTGTCTGCCAAAGGGCTCAGGCACATCACCAACTACAAACCCAGAGCGCCCCACACCACTAACGACTCCCGCCTAGCCAACGACCTGAACGAGTTCTACCGTAGATTTGAAAGACAATTGGACTGTCCTGAACCACCCCTTCCCACCCAAGAGGCCCCATCCCCCACCCATACTACAGAAACGACTCTCTC
>NW_027423013.1:1355000-1357500 GCF_048934315.1 Petromyzon marinus
GAAATCCCTCGGAATGGGAAAACGGGTCATTTTCGTGTCGCCACATTGCATACGAACCGCATGAAACTTCCAGAGGCATTTGCAGCAGGAATGCATGTGCACTCAAAAAAGTGAATATTTCTCACGGATAGACCCCGTGATACGCTAGAAATTGGCGGGGATGTCTCTCTTGTGGCTCACGGGGCTGTTAGGGTGGCACAGAAATCCCTCGGAATGGGAAAACGGGTCATTTTCGTGTCGCCACATTGCATGCGAACCGCATGCAACTTCCAGAGGCATTTGCAGCAGAAATGCATGTGCAGTCAAAAAAAAATTGATATTTTTCACGGATAGACCCCGTGAAACGCTAGAAATTGGCGGGGATGTGTCTCTTGTGGCTCACGGGGCTGTTCGGGTCGCACAGAAATCCCTGGGAATGGGAAAACGGGTCATTTTCGTGTTGCCACATTGCGTACGAACCGCATGAAACTTCCAGAGGCATTTGCAGCAGGAATGCATGTGCACTCAAAAACTTCTATATGTTTCACGGATAGACCCCGTTAAACGCTAGAAATTGGCGGGGATGTGTCTCTTGTGGCTCACGGGGCTGTTAGGGTGGCACAGAACTCCCTCGGAATGGGAAAAGGGGTCATTTTCGTGTTGCCACATTGCATAGGAACGCCATGAAACTTCCAGAGGCATTTGCAGCAGAAAGGCACGTGCACTCAAAAATTTTAATATTTTTCACGCATAGACCCCGTCAAACGCTAGAAGTTGGCGGGGATGTCTCTCTTGTGGCTCACGGGGCTGTTAGGGTCGCACAGAAATGCCTCGGAATGGGAAAACGGGTCATTTTTGTGTGGCCACATTGCATAGGAACGGCATGAAACTTCCAGAGGCATTTGCAGCAGGAATGCATGTGCACTCAAAAACGTCTATATTTTTCACGGATAGACCCCGTGAAACGCTATAAATTGGCGGGGATGTCTCTCTTGTGGCTCACGGGCGCTGTTAGTTAGGGTCGCACAGAAATCCCTCGGAATGGGAAAAGGGGTCATTTTCGTGTTGCCACATTGCGTACGAACGGCATGAAACTTCCAGAGGCATCTGCAGCAGAAATGCATGTGCACTCAAAAACGTCTATATTTTTCACGGATAGACCCCGTGAAACGCTAGAAATTGGCGGGGATGTGTCTCTTGTGGCTCACGGGGCTGTTAGGGTCGCACAGAAATCCCTCGGAATGGGAAAACGGGTCATTTTCGTGTTGCCACAATTGGCATACGAACGGCATGAAACTTCCAGAGGCATTTGCAGCAGAAATGCATGTGCACTCAAAAACGTGAATATTTTTTCACGGATAGACCCCGTCAAACGCTCGAATTTGGCGGGGATGTTTCTCTTGTGGGTCACGGGGCTGTTCGGCTCGCACAGAACTCCCTTGGTCCACCTGATTCGTGCATACAGGCAGCAACTAAAACTCTGTAAACCTGCTGTGAGGACATCTAAACAGTGGACCAGTGAGGCTGTGGAAGATTTGCGGGCGTGCTTAGACTGTACTGACTGGGATATGTTCACGACTGCTACCAATAGTCTGGATGAACTCACAGAGGCTGTGTACATCAGCTTCTGTGAGGACTGCTGTATCCCAACACGTACCAGGGTGAACTTTAACAACAACAAGCCCTGGTTCTCAGCAAAGCTCAAAAGGTTGAGGTTGGAGAAGGAGGAAGCGTTTAGGAGTGGGGATAGAGACAGATTCAAGGAGTCGAAGAACAGGTTTAGCAAAGCGGTGAGAGAGGCTAAACGACTGTACTCAGAGACACTAAAACACCAGTTCTCTACTAACGACGCTGCTTCTGTCTGCCAAAGGGCTCAGGCACATCACCAACTACAAACCCAGAGCGCCCCACACCACTAACGACTCCCGCCTAGCCAACGACCTGAACGAGTTCTACCGTAGATTTGAAAGACAATTGGACTGTCCTGAACCACCCCTTCCCACCCAAGAGGCCCCATCCCCCACCCATACTACAGAAACGACTCTCTCCTTTCAGGAGGGAGAAGTTAATGGGCTTTTCAAGAGGCAGAATCCACGCAAAGCAGCCGGGCCGGACTCTGTCTCTCCAGCCACCCTCAGGCACTGCGCTGGCCAGCTGTCTCCGGTGTTCACCAACATCTTTAACACCTCCCTGGAGACATGCCATGTACCAGCCTGTCTCAAGTCCTCCACCATCATCGCTGTGCCCAAAAAGCTAAGGCCAACAGGACTAAATGATTACAGACCGGTCGCCCTTACATCTGTGGTAATGAAGTCTTTTGAGCGCCTGCTCCTGGCACACCTCAAAGCCATCACAGACCCTCTCCTGGACCCCCTTCAGTTTGCCTACAGAGCCAACAGGTCTGTGGACGACGCAGTTAACATGGCCCTCCACTTCACCCTACAGCTTGTGGACGCCCCAGCATCCTACGCCAGGATCCTGTTTGTGGACTTCAGCTCTGCCTTCAACACCATCATCCCTG
>NW_027423013.1:1362500-1365000 GCF_048934315.1 Petromyzon marinus
CTGTTCATAGACCGCATAATTTCCACAGAACATTCTCAGAATATCAAGAGAGAAAAGCAGCGTTCTGCGGGAAATCATCTTGGCCAGTGATGTCGTTCTGGGTTTGGTCAGGCCCAGGGAGGTAAGTACCTCGTTATTCTCAAGGGGCCACTTTCCTCTTGCCCCAACCGGGAATCCAAAGAATGTGACCTTGCTAGCCTTCGTCAGCACTTTGACTTGATCACCAAGAGGGGTATAGTACGAAACTTTGTGCGAGGCAGCATCTGACAAGGTATTCTTTGAAAGCTCAAAACGGACGGTGACATCGATCACAACCGCCTCCTCATCTTTTGCAAACACGAGGTCAGGCTTTCTCATCTCTCCCGTCTCGGATATGAACCGTGGCTCTTTGTATACAGACCAGCCCAATCTAGCCGCTTCGTCTGCCAGAATGTTACTGATCTTGTTATGTCGCGCAATTCTTGCTTTCTGTACTGCAGGACATTGACCGAGAATGTGCGAAAGGGACTCGAGTCTGGCAGAGCATTTCCTGCAGGAACGTAAGGCCCCATCTCTGCCTCTGTTCAAGCTTTCTCTTGTTGGGTAAATATTTGCCCTTAGTTGTAGTGCTGCGATAAAGAAGCATTGTTTAAAGCCGCACCATGGCCTCAACCAAGCATTACTGATTCTATCATGCGCAAAGTTTACAATGCCCCTTCCTTGAACCGGCTTTTCGCACCATCTCTGAAATTCATGCTCCCTCCAATCGCAGGGTCTCGGATATACAGGTTATTTTGACACCGAGTCCCTGATAACGAATGTTGGGATTGCATCACTGTCACCCCCTGCTCGTACCCACAAATTACGGTATTCTTCCTCCATACCATGCGAGGACACAATATTACGGGTGATAGCATCGGACGAGTTTGCTATACGTTGCAGCCTTCTAACTTGAACCGAAGGGATTGTTTTTTCCAGTTTCAAGATGGCAAGGCCTCCGTCTCGGGCTCTGGCATATAACAGTCCATCACAAGTTGAAGCGGGAAGGTGGAGCCATCCTTTTACCGCCTTTCTAATCTCTTGGTCCAACCCATGGAGAGTTGATTGCTTGCAGTCCGAGTGGTCTGCAGGATATAACAATCTGGGTAGGGCATAGGCATTGAGTAGTTCAACCTTCTGAGTTGGCTTCAGAGGCGCCTCATCGATTTTCGAGATCCATGTCTTTAGCTGACAATGTAGATCAGGCTGTATAGTGCCAGTCCAAGGGCCAATTTTCAGACCAAGGTATTTCGTTGATTCATCAGGTTGGATCATATGGACATCTTTATTTTTGATAGTCCATGGGTCGCAGTTGTTCACCGTATATGAATCTTTGGTTGGGCTTATCATGAAGCCCTGGCACTTTCTGGCCTGAACCTCCAATCCCGATTGCCCACAAAATGATTCCAAGATCGCTAGATTGGCGGCCATACCAACCCAAGATTCGCTCACCAACACCAAATCATCAGCAAACGCAAGAGCTGTCACGTGGTCGGTATCAATGGAGTACCCAACTCCGTGTGACTCTAGGGTGCATATCAAAGGGTCCATGGCAAGATTGAAGAGCAGGGGTGACATGGGGTCACCCTGTTTGACACCAACACGTATGCTAATTTCTCGAGTCGACTCGCCATTGCTTTTGAACGAGGTCGTACACCGATCGTAGGCGTTCTGGATGATGCCCACCACGTGTTCATCTACTTTCTTGTGCCTTAACACCCATAAAATATGAGCATGCGAAACCGAGTCAAAAGCTTTCGCTATGTCGATGAACATGACAGCCAACGGCCTGTGCAATTTCTTAGCGTGTCTCATAAGGTCCTGTAGCACCTTAAGATTTTCAGAGCAGCCAGATGCCGCTATAAAACCACGCTGCCTTGGGTTTAAGGGACAAGCACGAGCAAGACGTGCAGTCATTATTCTGGAAAATAATCTCAGAATCATTGAACCAATCGTTATTGGTCTCCAGTTCCCCAATTCTTTCAGCTTTTCATCATCCATAACCTTAGGAATAAGAATCGTCCTATTCTTTTTCAACTCTTTGGGAATAATTCCTGTAATCATCCATGCATTAAATAGGGCTGTCAGTGTCCGACCCTCGGGGTCGGCAGCACAGATTGCAGCCCTTGTTAGGCCATCTGGCCCAGCTGCTGACGTTGGTTTAATGGCCCGTATGGCAGTCTGAACTTCCTCCACCGAAATTAGGGGCTCAAAGTATTCGTTATTTGCAACACCTGATGACTTAAATTGGCCCAGGCCATTGAATGGCAACACCTTCTCCCATTTTTCGCAGTAAAAACGATATACATCTGCGTTCGGGATTCGGCATTCATGACGTTCAGTGCCATCCAGGACTAAGGACGCAAGAAGAGAGCGGTTCTTAAAGAAGAGCTTCTGGTGCTTCATGAAGCTTCCTCGTTTTTCCGCTCTCTTCTTCATCCAAGATCGTGTGGGTAATATCCTGGGTTTAATAATGTCGTTC
>NW_027423013.1:1412500-1415000 GCF_048934315.1 Petromyzon marinus
GAATGCATGTGCACTCAAAAACTTATATATGTTTCACGGATAGACCCCGTGAAACGCTAGAAATTGGCGGGGATGTATCTCTTGTGGCTCACGGGGCTGTTAGGGTGGCACAGAACTCCCTCGGAATGGGAAAAGGGGTCATTTTCGTGTTGCCACATTGCATAGGAACGCCATGAAACTTCCAGAGGCATTTGCAGCAGAAAGGCACGTGCACTCAAAAATTTTAATATTTTTCACGCATAGACCCCGTCAAACGCTAGAAGTTGGCGGGGATGTCTCTCTTGTGGCTCACGGGGCTGTTAGGGTCGCACAGAAATGCCTCGGAATGGGAAAACGGGTCATTTTTGTGTGGCCACATTGCATAGGAACGGCATGAAACTTCCAGAGGCATTTGCAGCAGGAATGCATGTGCACTCAAAAACGTCTATATTTTTCACGGATAGACCCCGTGAAACGCTATAAATTGGCGGGGATGTCTCTCTTGTGGCTCACGGGCGCTGTTAGTTAGGGTCGCACAGAAATCCCTCGGAATGGGAAAAGGGGTCATTTTCGTGTTGCCACATTGCGTACGAACGGCATGAAACTTCCAGAGGCATCTGCAGCAGAAATGCATGTGCACTCAAAAACGTCTATATTTTTCACGGATAGACCCCGTGAAACGCTAGAAATTGGCGGGGATGTGTCTCTTGTGGCTCACGGGGCTGTTAGGGTCGCACAGAAATCCCTCGGAATGGGAAAACGGGTCATTTTCGTGTTGCCACAATTGGCATACGAACGGCATGAAACTTCCAGAGGCATTTGCAGCAGAAATGCATGTGCACTCAAAAACGTGAATATTTTTTCACGGATAGACCCCGTCAAACGCTCGAATTTGGCGGGGATGTTTCTCTTGTGGGTCACGGGGCTGTTCGGCTCGCACAGAACTCCCTTGGTCCACCTGATTCGTGCATACAGGCAGCAACTAAAACTCTGTAAACCTGCTGTGAGGACATCTAAACAGTGGACCAGTGAGGCTGTGGAAGATTTGCGGGCGTGCTTAGACTGTACTGACTGGGATATGTTCACGACTGCTACCAATAGTCTGGATGAACTCACAGAGGCTGTGTACATCAGCTTCTGTGAGGACTGCTGTATCCCAACACGTACCAGGGTGAACTTTAACAACAACAAGCCCTGGTTCTCAGCAAAGCTCAAAAGGTTGAGGTTGGAGAAGGAGGAAGCGTTTAGGAGTGGGGATAGAGACAGATTCAAGGAGTCGAAGAACAGGTTTAGCAAAGCGGTGAGAGAGGCTAAACGACTGTACTCAGAGACACTAAAACACCAGTTCTCTACTAACGACGCTGCTTCTGTCTGCCAAAGGGCTCAGGCACATCACCAACTACAAACCCAGAGCGCCCCACACCACTAACGACTCCCGCCTAGCCAACGACCTGAACGAGTTCTACCGTAGATTTGAAAGACAATTGGACTGTCCTGAACCACCCCTTCCCACCCAAGAGGCCCCATCCCCCACCCATACTACAGAAACGACTCTCTCCTTTCAGGAGGGAGAAGTTAATGGGCTTTTCAAGAGGCAGAATCCACGCAAAGCAGCCGGGCCGGACTCTGTCTCTCCAGCCACCCTCAGGCACTGCGCTGACCAGCTGTCTCCGGTGTTCACCAACATCTTTAACACCTCCCTGGAGACATGCCATGTACCAGCCTGTCTCAAGTCCTCCACCATCATCGCTGTGCCCAAAAAGCTAAGGCCAACAGGACTAAATGATTACAGACCGGTCGCCCTTACATCTGTGGTAATGAAGTCTTTTGAGCGCCTGCTCCTGGCACACCTCAAAGCCATCACAGACCCTCTCCTGGACCCCCTTCAGTTTGCCTACAGAGCCAACAGGTCTGTGGACGACGCAGTTAACATGGCCCTCCACTTCACCCTACAGCATGTGGACGCCCCAGCATCCTACGCCAGGATCCTGTTTGTGGACTTCAGCTCTGCCTTCAACACCATCATCCCTGCCCTGCTTCAGGACAAGCTCTTCCAGCTGAACGTGCCCTACTCCACCTGCAGGTGGATCACAGACTTCCTCTCTGACAGGAAGCAGTGCGTTAAGCCGGGAACAGAAGTCTCTGACTCCAGGTCCATCAGCACGGGAACTCCTCAGGGCTGCGTCCTTTGCCCACTGCTCTTCTCCCTGTATACCAACAGCTGCGCCTCCAATCATCTGTCCGTCAAACTCTTGAAGTTTGTCGGACGACACCACCCTCATTGGGCTGATCTCTGGTGGGGATGAGTCTGACTATAGGTGGGAAGCTGACAACCTGGTGACCTGGTGTAGCCAGAACAACTTAGAGCTAAATGCTCTAAGGACAGTTGAGATGGTTGTGGACTTCAGGAAGAATACAGCCCCACTCACCGCCATCACCCTGTTAGACTCCGCAGTCAAAATTGTGGAGTCCTTCCGCTTCCTGGGCACTATTCTCTGCCGGGACCTCAAGTGGGAACTGA
>NW_027423013.1:1437500-1440000 GCF_048934315.1 Petromyzon marinus
GCTAGAAATTGGCGGGGATGTGTCTCTTGTGGCTCACGGGGCTGTTAGGGTGGCACAGAACTCCCTCGGAATGGGAAAAGGGGTCATTTTCGTGTTGCCACATTGCATAGGAACGCCATGAAACTTCCAGAGGCATTTGCAGCAGAAAGGCACGTGCACTCAAAAATTTTAATATTTTTCACGCATAGACCCCGTCAAACGCTAGAAGTTGGCGGGGATGTCTCTCTTGTGGCTCACGGGGCTGTTAGGGTCGCACAGAAATGCCTCGGAATGGGAAAACGGGTCATTTTTGTGTGGCCACATTGCATAGGAACGGCATGAAACTTCCAGAGGCATTTGCAGCAGGAATGCATGTGCACTCAAAAACGTCTATATTTTTCACGGATAGACCCCGTGAAACGCTATAAATTGGCGGGGATGTCTCTCTTGTGGCTCACGGGCGCTGTTAGTTAGGGTCGCACAGAAATCCCTCGGAATGGGAAAAGGGGTCATTTTCGTGTTGCCACATTGCGTACGAACGGCATGAAACTTCCAGAGGCATCTGCAGCAGAAATGCATGTGCACTCAAAAACGTCTATATTTTTCACGGATAGACCCCGTGAAACGCTAGAAATTGGCGGGGATGTGTCTCTTGTGGCTCACGGGGCTGTTAGGGTCGCACAGAAATCCCTCGGAATGGGAAAACGGGTCATTTTCGTGTTGCCACAATTGGCATACGAACGGCATGAAACTTCCAGAGGCATTTGCAGCAGAAATGCATGTGCACTCAAAAACGTGAATATTTTTTCACGGATAGACCCCGTCAAACGCTCGAATTTGGCGGGGATGTTTCTCTTGTGGGTCACGGGGCTGTTCGGCTCGCACAGAACTCCCTTGGTCCACCTGATTCGTGCATACAGGCAGCAACTAAAACTCTGTAAACCTGCTGTGAGGACATCTAAACAGTGGACCAGTGAGGCTGTGGAAGATTTGCGGGCGTGCTTAGACTGTACTGACTGGGATATGTTCACGACTGCTACCAATAGTCTGGATGAACTCACAGAGGCTGTGTACATCAGCTTCTGTGAGGACTGCTGTATCCCAACACGTACCAGGGTGAACTTTAACAACAACAAGCCCTGGTTCTCAGCAAAGCTCAAAAGGTTGAGGTTGGAGAAGGAGGAAGCGTTTAGGAGTGGGGATAGAGACAGATTCAAGGAGTCGAAGAACAGGTTTAGCAAAGCGGTGAGAGAGGCTAAACGACTGTACTCAGAGACACTAAAACACCAGTTCTCTACTAACGACGCTGCTTCTGTCTGCCAAAGGGCTCAGGCACATCACCAACTACAAACCCAGAGCGCCCCACACCACTAACGACTCCCGCCTAGCCAACGACCTGAACGAGTTCTACCGTAGATTTGAAAGACAATTGGACTGTCCTGAACCACCCCTTCCCACCCAAGAGGCCCCATCCCCCACCCATACTACAGAAACGACTCTCTCCTTTCAGGAGGGAGAAGTTAATGGGCTTTTCAAGAGGCAGAATCCACGCAAAGCAGCCGGGCCGGACTCTGTCTCTCCAGCCACCCTCAGGCACTGCGCTGACCAGCTGTCTCCGGTGTTCACCAACATCTTTAACACCTCCCTGGAGACATGCCATGTACCAGCCTGTCTCAAGTCCTCCACCATCATCGCTGTGCCCAAAAAGCTAAGGCCAACAGGACTAAATGATTACAGACCGGTCGCCCTTACATCTGTGGTAATGAAGTCTTTTGAGCGCCTGCTCCTGGCACACCTCAAAGCCATCACAGACCCTCTCCTGGACCCCCTTCAGTTTGCCTACAGAGCCAACAGGTCTGTGGACGACGCAGTTAACATGGCCCTCCACTTCACCCTACAGCATGTGGACGCCCCAGCATCCTACGCCAGGATCCTGTTTGTGGACTTCAGCTCTGCCTTCAACACCATCATCCCTGCCCTGCTTCAGGACAAGCTCTTCCAGCTGAACGTGCCCTACTCCACCTGCAGGTGGATCACAGACTTCCTCTCTGACAGGAAGCAGTGCGTTAAGCCGGGAACAGAAGTCTCTGACTCCAGGTCCATCAGCACGGGAACTCCTCAGGGCTGCGTCCTTTGCCCACTGCTCTTCTCCCTGTATACCAACAGCTGCGCCTCCAATCATCTGTCCGTCAAACTCTTGAAGTTTGTCGGACGACACCACCCTCATTGGGCTGATCTCTGGTGGGGATGAGTCTGACTATAGGTGGGAAGCTGACAACCTGGTGACCTGGTGTAGCCAGAACAACTTAGAGCTAAATGCTCTAAGGACAGTTGAGATGGTTGTGGACTTCAGGAAGAATACAGCCCCACTCACCGCCATCACCCTGTTAGACTCCGCAGTCAAAATTGTGGAGTCCTTCCGCTTCCTGGGCACTATTCTCTGCCGGGACCTCAAGTGGGAACTGAACATCAGCTCCCTCGCCAAGAGAGCTCAACAGAGGATGTACTTTCGACGGCAGCT
>NW_027423013.1:1450000-1452500 GCF_048934315.1 Petromyzon marinus
CACGGATAGACCCCGTGATACGCTAGAAATTGGCGGGGATGTCTCTCTTGTGGCTCACGGGGCTGTTAGGGTGGCACAGAAATCCCTCGGAATGGGAAAACGGGTCATTTTCGTGTCGCCACATTGCATGCGAACCGCATGCAACTTCCAGAGGCATTTGCAGCAGAAATGCATGTGCAGTCAAAAAAAAATTGATATTTTTCACGGATAGACCCCGTGAAACGCTAGAAATTGGCGGGGATGTGTCTCTTGTGGCTCACGGGGCTGTTCGGGTCGCACAGAAATCCCTGGGAATGGGAAAACGGGTCATTTTCGTGTTGCCACATTGCGTACGAACCGCATGAAACTTCCAGAGGCATTTGCAGCAGAAAGGCACGTGCACTCAAAAATTTTAATATTTTTCACGCATAGACCCCGTCAAACGCTAGAAGTTGGCGGGGATGTCTCTCTTGTGGCTCACGGGGCTGTTAGGGTCGCACAGAAATGCCTCGGAATGGGAAAACGGGTCATTTTTGTGTGGCCACATTGCATAGGAACGGCATGAAACTTCCAGAGGCATTTGCAGCAGGAATGCATGTGCACTCAAAAACGTCTATATTTTTCACGGATAGACCCCGTGAAACGCTATAAATTGGCGGGGATGTCTCTCTTGTGGCTCACGGGCGCTGTTAGTTAGGGTCGCACAGAAATCCCTCGGAATGGGAAAAGGGGTCATTTTCGTGTTGCCACATTGCGTACGAACGGCATGAAACTTCCAGAGGCATCTGCAGCAGAAATGCATGTGCACTCAAAAACGTCTATATTTTTCACGGATAGACCCCGTGAAACGCTAGAAATTGGCGGGGATGTGTCTCTTGTGGCTCACGGGGCTGTTAGGGTCGCACAGAAATCCCTCGGAATGGGAAAACGGGTCATTTTCGTGTTGCCACAATTGGCATACGAACGGCATGAAACTTCCAGAGGCATTTGCAGCAGAAATGCATGTGCACTCAAAAACGTGAATATTTTTTCACGGATAGACCCCGTCAAACGCTCGAATTTGGCGGGGATGTTTCTCTTGTGGGTCACGGGGCTGTTCGGCTCGCACAGAACTCCCTTGGTCCACCTGATTCGTGCATACAGGCAGCAACTAAAACTCTGTAAACCTGCTGTGAGGACATCTAAACAGTGGACCAGTGAGGCTGTGGAAGATTTGCGGGCGTGCTTAGACTGTACTGACTGGGATATGTTCACGACTGCTACCAATAGTCTGGATGAACTCACAGAGGCTGTGTACATCAGCTTCTGTGAGGACTGCTGTATCCCAACACGTACCAGGGTGAACTTTAACAACAACAAGCCCTGGTTCTCAGCAAAGCTCAAAAGGTTGAGGTTGGAGAAGGAGGAAGCGTTTAGGAGTGGGGATAGAGACAGATTCAAGGAGTCGAAGAACAGGTTTAGCAAAGCGGTGAGAGAGGCTAAACGACTGTACTCAGAGACACTAAAACACCAGTTCTCTACTAACGACGCTGCTTCTGTCTGCCAAAGGGCTCAGGCACATCACCAACTACAAACCCAGAGCGCCCCACACCACTAACGACTCCCGCCTAGCCAACGACCTGAACGAGTTCTACCGTAGATTTGAAAGACAATTGGACTGTCCTGAACCACCCCTTCCCACCCAAGAGGCCCCATCCCCCACCCATACTACAGAAACGACTCTCTCCTTTCAGGAGGGAGAAGTTAATGGGCTTTTCAAGAGGCAGAATCCACGCAAAGCAGCCGGGCCGGACTCTGTCTCTCCAGCCACCCTCAGGCACTGCGCTGACCAGCTGTCTCCGGTGTTCACCAACATCTTTAACACCTCCCTGGAGACATGCCATGTACCAGCCTGTCTCAAGTCCTCCACCATCATCGCTGTGCCCAAAAAGCTAAGGCCAACAGGACTAAATGATTACAGACCGGTCGCCCTTACATCTGTGGTAATGAAGTCTTTTGAGCGCCTGCTCCTGGCACACCTCAAAGCCATCACAGACCCTCTCCTGGACCCCCTTCAGTTTGCCTACAGAGCCAACAGGTCTGTGGACGACGCAGTTAACATGGCCCTCCACTTCACCCTACAGCATGTGGACGCCCCAGCATCCTACGCCAGGATCCTGTTTGTGGACTTCAGCTCTGCCTTCAACACCATCATCCCTGCCCTGCTTCAGGACAAGCTCTTCCAGCTGAACGTGCCCTACTCCACCTGCAGGTGGATCACAGACTTCCTCTCTGACAGGAAGCAGTGCGTTAAGCCGGGAACAGAAGTCTCTGACTCCAGGTCCATCAGCACGGGAACTCCTCAGGGCTGCGTCCTTTGCCCACTGCTCTTCTCCCTGTATACCAACAGCTGCGCCTCCAATCATCTGTCCGTCAAACTCTTGAAGTTTGTCGGACGACACCACCCTCATTGGGCTGATCTCTGGTGGGGATGAGTCTGACTATAGGTGGGAAGCTGACAACCTGGTGACCTGGTGTAGCC
>NW_027423013.1:1462500-1465000 GCF_048934315.1 Petromyzon marinus
TTTCACGGAGAGACCCCGTGAAACGCTAGAAGTGGGCGGGGATGTCTCTCTTGTGGCTCACGGGGCTGTTAGGGTGGCACAGAAATCCCTCGGAATGGGAAAACGGGTCATTTTCGTGTCGCCACATTGCATACGAACCGCATGAAACTTCCAGAGGCATTTGCAGCAGGAATGCATGTGCACTCAAAAAAGTGAATATTTCTCACGGATAGACCCCGTGATACGCTAGAAATTGGCGGGGATGTCTCTCTTGTGGCTCACGGGGCTGTTAGGGTGGCACAGAAATCCCTCGGAATGGGAAAACGGGTCATTTTCGTGTCGCCACATTGCATGCGAACCGCATGCAACTTCCAGAGGCATTTGCAGCAGAAATGCATGTGCAGTCAAAAAAAAATTGATATTTTTCACGGATAGACCCCGTGAAACGCTAGAAATTGGCGGGGATGTGTCTCTTGTGGCTCACGGGGCTGTTCGGGTCGCACAGAAATCCCTGGGAATGGGAAAACGGGTCATTTTCGTGTTGCCACATTGCGTACGAACCGCATGAAACTTCCAGAGGCATTTGCAGCAGGAATGCATGTGCACTCAAAAACTTCTATATGTTTCACGGATAGACCCCGTGAAACGCTAGAAATTGGCGGGGATGTGTCTCTTGTGGCTCACGGGGCTGTTAGGGTGGCACAGAACTCCCTCGGAATGGGAAAAGGGGTCATTTTCGTGTTGCCACATTGCATAGGAACGCCATGAAACTTCCAGAGGCATTTGCAGCAGAAAGGCACGTGCACTCAAAAATTTTAATATTTTTCACGCATAGACCCCGTCAAACGCTAGAAGTTGGCGGGGATGTCTCTCTTGTGGCTCACGGGGCTGTTAGGGTCGCACAGAAATGCCTCGGAATGGGAAAACGGGTCATTTTTGTGTGGCCACATTGCATAGGAACGGCATGAAACTTCCAGAGGCATTTTCAGCAGGAATGCATGTGCACTCAAAAACGTCTATATTTTTCACGGATAGACCCCGTGAAACGCTATAAATTGGCGGGGATGTCTCTCTTGTGGCTCACGGGCGCTGTTAGTTAGGGTCGCACAGAAATCCCTCGGAATGGGAAAAGGGGTCATTTTCGTGTTGCCACATTGCGTACGAACGGCATGAAACTTCCAGAGGCATCTGCAGCAGAAATGCATGTGCACTCAAAAACGTCTATATTTTTCACGGATAGACCCCGTGAAACGCTAGAAATTGGCGGGGATGTGTCTCTTGTGGCTCACGGGGCTGTTAGGGTCGCACAGAAATCCCTCGGAATGGGAAAACGGGTCATTTTCGTGTTGCCACAATTGGCATACGAACGGCATGAAACTTCCAGAGGCATTTGCAGCAGAAATGCATGTGCACTCAAAAACGTGAATATTTTTTCACGGATAGACCCCGTCAAACGCTCGAATTTGGCGGGGATGTTTCTCTTGTGGGTCACGGGGCTGTTCGGCTCGCACAGAACTCCCTTGGTCCACCTGATTCGTGCATACAGGCAGCAACTAAAACTCTGTAAACCTGCTGTGAGGACATCTAAACAGTGGACCAGTGAGGCTGTGGAAGATTTGCGGGCGTGCTTAGACTGTACTGACTGGGATATGTTCACGACTGCTACCAATAGTCTGGATGAACTCACAGAGGCTGTGTACATCAGCTTCTGTGAGGACTGCTGTATCCCAACACGTACCAGGGTGAACTTTAACAACAACAAGCCCTGGTTCTCAGCAAAGCTCAAAAGGTTGAGGTTGGAGAAGGAGGAAGCGTTTAGGAGTGGGGATAGAGACAGATTCAAGGAGTCGAAGAACAGGTTTAGCAAAGCGGTGAGAGAGGCTAAACGACTGTACTCAGAGACACTAAAACACCAGTTCTCTACTAACGACGCTGCTTCTGTCTGCCAAAGGGCTCAGGCACATCACCAACTACAAACCCAGAGCGCCCCACACCACTAACGACTCCCGCCTAGCCAACGACCTGAACGAGTTCTACCGTAGATTTGAAAGACAATTGGACTGTCCTGAACCACCCCTTCCCACCCAAGAGGCCCCATCCCCCACCCATACTACAGAAACGACTCTCTCCTTTCAGGAGGGAGAAGTTAATGGGCTTTTCAAGAGGCAGAATCCACGCAAAGCAGCCGGGCCGGACTCTGTCTCTCCAGCCACCCTCAGGCACTGCGCTGACCAGCTGTCTCCGGTGTTCACCAACATCTTTAACACCTCCCTGGAGACATGCCATGTACCAGCCTGTCTCAAGTCCTCCACCATCATCGCTGTGCCCAAAAAGCTAAGGCCAACAGGACTAAATGATTACAGACCGGTCGCCCTTACATCTGTGGTAATGAAGTCTTTTGAGCGCCTGCTCCTGGCACACCTCAAAGCCATCACAGACCCTCTCCTGGACCCCCTTCAGTTTGCCTACAGAGCCAACAGGTCTGTGGACGACGCAGTTAACATGGCCCTCCACTTCACCC
>NW_027423013.1:1470000-1472500 GCF_048934315.1 Petromyzon marinus
GTGCTCTTGAATAAGCTTCGTGTAAAAAATAGCAATATAATAAAAATACCAAGTCTTCGTCTTGGAAAATAACAAAATCTAAAAGAAAGGTCTTCTTTATGGAAAATAGTAAAATAAGAATACCAAGACTTCACCTTGGAAAATAACAAAACCATCTTGAAAAAAGCTTATTTTTAATCTTCTTTGTAGGCAGAAAATAGTAAGGCGAAAATAAAGTCCCCTCTAAGCTCTAAAGTAACAAATACGACGTGTTAAAAAAAAAAAACTAACAATAAAAAAAAGAACCAAGACTCCGTCTTGGAAAATAACAATCTAAATTGTGGAAAATAGTAAAATGAAATAAAAACCGACTTCACCTTCGAAAATAACAAAATCAATCTAAAACAAATGACATCTTAAAACAAAACTATTATTTGTTTCGGAGGTTGTCTATGACTGTTCATAGACCGCATAATTTCCACAGAACATTCTCAGAATATCAAGAGAGAAAAGCAGCGTTCTGCGGGAAATCATCTTGGCCAGTGATGTCGTTCTGGGTTTGGTCAGGCCCAGGGAGGTAAGTACCTCGTTATTCTCAAGGGGCCACTTTCCTCTTGCCCCAACCGGGAATCCAAAGAATGTGACCTTGCTAGCCTTCGTCAGCACTTTGACTTGATCACCAAGAGGGGTATAGTACGAAACTTTGTGCGAGGCAGCATCTGACAAGGTATTCTTTGAAAGCTCAAAACGGACGGTGACATCGATCACAACCGCCTCCTCATCTTTTGCAAACACGAGGTCAGGCTTTCTCATCTCTCCCGTCTCGGATATGAACCGTGGCTCTTTGTATACAGACCAGCCCAATCTAGCCGCTTCGTCTGCCAGAATGTTACTGATCTTGTTATGTCGCGCAATTCTTGCTTTCTGTACTGCAGGACATTGACCGAGAATGTGCGAAAGGGACTCGAGTCTGGCAGAGCATTTCCTGCAGGAACGTAGGGCCCCATCTCTGCCTCTGTTCAAGCTTTCTCTTGTTGGGTAAATATTTGCCCTTAGTTGTAGTGCTGCGATAAAGAAGCATTGTTTAAAGCCGCACCATGGCCTCAACCAAGCATTACTGATTCTATCATGCGCAAAGTTTACAATGCCCCTTCCTTGAACCGGCTTTTCGCACCATCTCTGAAATTCATGCTCCCTCCAATCGCAGGGTCTCGGATATACAGGTTCTTTTGACACCGAGTCCCTGAGAACGAATGTTGGGATTGCATCACTGTCACCCCCTGCTCGTACCCACAAATTACGGTATTCTTCCTCCATACCCTGCGAGGACACAATATTACGGGTGATAGCATCGGACGAGTTTGCTATACGTTGCAGCCTTCTAACTTGAACCGAAGGGATTGTTTTTTCCAGTTTCAAGATGGCAAGGCCTCCGTCTCGGGCTCTGGCATATAACAGTCCATCACAAGTTGAAGCGGGAAGGTGGAGCCATCCTTTTACCGCCTTTCTAATCTCTTGGTCCAACCCACGGAGAGTTGATTGCTTGCAGTCCGAGTGGTCTGCAGGATATAACAATCTGGGTAGGGCATAGGCATTGAGTAGTTCAACCTTCTGAGTTGGCTTCAGAGGCGCCTCATCGATTTTCGAGATCCATGTCTTTAGCTGACAATGTAGATCAGGCTGTATAGTGCCAGTCCAAGGGCCAATTTTCAGACCAAGGTATTTCGTTGATTCATCAGGTTGGATCATATGGACATCTTTATTTTTGATAGTCCATGGGTCGCAGTTGTTCACCGTATATGAATCTTTGGTTGGGCTTATCATGAAGCCCTGGCACTTTCTGGCCTGAACCTCCAATCCCGATAGCCCACAAAATGATTCCAAGATCGCTAGATTGGCGGCCATACCAACCCAAGATTCGCTCACCAACACCAAATCATCAGCAAACGCAAGAGCTGTCACGTGGTCGGTATCAATGGAGTACCCAACTCCGTGTGACTCTAGGGTGCATATCAAAGGGTCCATGGCAAGATTGCAGAGCAGGGGTGACATGGGGTCACCCTGTTTGACACCAACACGTATGCTAATTTCTCGAGTCGACTCGCCATTGCTTTTGAACGAGGTCGTACACCGATCGTAGGCGTTCTGGATGATGCCCACCACGTGTTCATCTACTTTCTTGTGCCTTAACACCCATAAAATATGAGCATGCAAAACCGAGTCAAAAGCTTTCGCTATGTCGATGAACATGACAGCCAACGGCCTGTGCAATTTCTTAGCGTGTCTCATAAGGTCCTGTAGCACCTTAAGATTTTCAGAGCAGCCAGATGCCGCTATAAAACCACGCTGCCTTGGGTTTAAGGGACAAGCACGAGCAAGACGTGCAGTCATTATTCTGGAAAATAATCTCAGAATCATTGAACCGATCGTTATTGGTCTCCAGTTCCCCAATTCTTTCAGCTTTTCATCGTCCATAACCTTAGGAATAAGAATCGTCCTATTCTTTTTCAACTCTTTGGGA